>NW_012103787.1:1310679-1322895 GCF_000951045.1 Mandrillus leucophaeus
CACCTGAGATCAGGAGTTCAAGACCAGCCTGGCCAACATAGTGAAACCCTGTCTCTACTGAAAATACAAAAATGAGCCAGATGTGATGGCACACACATGTAGTCCCAGCTACTTGGGAGGCTGAAGCAGGAGAATCGCTTGAACCCAGGAGGTGGAGGTTGCAGTGAGCTAAGATCATGCCATTGCACTCCAGCCAGGGCAACAGAGTGAGACTAGACTCCATCTTAAAAAAAAAAAAAGTATGCCAGTGACTTCAAAAATCTAATTCTGAGAGGGAAGGGGTATTTATTTAGGGAAAATATATTTTAATTTAATATCTATGCCAAACTTTGTGATAAATATACTAAAATGTTAGTTCAGTAGAAGCAGGTCTATACCCTTTCAATGCAAGGGAATTAATTTATCACGGGGAAAACTTTCCAATTCTAGTCCACAATTTCATTCATTTACTTGAGTGGAAGTGCCTCACCACCCTCAATCCTATTGCCCTGATCCATGTTATTTTATCCGCACCTAGATCAAAAGCAGAAGCAAAAGCGTCAACATTTGCCAGAGCAGTTTGGTTTTGCATTGTGAAATCTCACCTTGAAATGTTTTGACACTTTATTTTCATTGATAGTTTCTGCCTTAACAAAAACTAGTATGGGGGGGGGCGGCGGGGAACTAGTAATAGAAAAAAATCTAAAAAATGCTATATTTCTCATGTAGGTAGCTGAATTCCTGTGCTGCCTTTTCCATTTTTCAATCATGTTTCAGACAATTACGCTTTTTTTCCCTCTGGGATTTTTGAAAATTATATTGTGACTTCTGTACTGAATTCATTAACTAGCAGGGGGTAGAACACATTAATATGATTTTTGTGATGCTATGCTCTCTTTATGTACTACCTCTGAGACTTTATTTTTCACTCATTCAGATCTTCATATACATGCAAGCAGCAAGAGTAGGTTTTTATATAAAGTAAAGCTTCCGAAGAAATATTAGCTGTTTTCAGTATTGGACAATTGTTTAATGATTAAAGATATTTGATCAACTGAAAATGTTTGTTAAAAGTTTCACAACAAGCTAAAGGGAAAACGACTAAGTTCTAGTTCTGCTGATTCACAGTTCAAGTCTCTTCTCCCCTATGTGCTACTCCAATCACTCTAAATATATTTATGCGTTTATATTGATAATCTATATTCATATATTTTATATAATGCAATCAGGTAATAATTATATGCTCATGTCTACCCCAATAGAATGTACTACTACATTCTACAAAACAAAAACAAAAACAGGAAAAAAAATGGAGAAAACAGGCCATTCATTTTTTAATCTTTAGTGCTTAACATTGTCACAATTCTCAAAAGTTGTTTTATAAATATTTGGCAATATGAAGAAATACAGTACATTAACATCATGTTTGTAATGAAGGCATTGAAATAAAGTAAACTGAATAAAGGCCAGATATAATCAGCATATAGTAATCTAGATCCTCACAAAAACACTGTAATTTAAATCATGCTACTTCTGCTGCTGCTTCTACTTAACATTACTATTTTTTTTACTACTAATAGTACTGCTATAAAATCAATAAAAATATCAAAAGCTATGTTTCCAAAGGTCGTCTTATAGACAAGATCATATCATAAGAATAACTCTATCAGAAGCAAAAGATTTCTTAATCTTTATTAAATTTTATTCTATGGAAATCTATGATGTAAAGATTTAGACGTTATAGTGTTTATGCTATAGATGTATAAAAAGCAACAAGTGAATCGTATATCTGATAAAATACCTATTCATAAATAAAATTCCTAAGTATTTTTTTCACACCTTAAACCCCAGAACAATATCTTGTTAATATCAAACTAAATATGTAAATATTGACTAGTGAAATAACAGGTATTTAAATATCAAATATCTAAATCTCTGAAGTATTTAAGACTTCAGCAGAGAGAGCACAATTTATCTTTGACCTAGGAGCCAAGAAAACTGATTACATTTTAGGGTGAGCATATGAATTTAGTCACTTCACCAGACCCAATGCCATATGGTGGGGTAGAGACACAGTTTAGTACGGAGAATAAGAACACAGATTTTGGACTACATAGCCACAGCTCAATCTCAGCTCTGCCACTTTCTAGTGATGTATTTTTGACATCAGAATTGTCAATTTCTTCAGATGTTTTAAAATGGGGGTAATTATAAAATGTATAAAAGTAGCTGTAATGTTATAAAAGTTAATTTCAAATGCCTATCTCAATATATTATTAAATTTGTTTATACTTGATTTTCAGTTGCTTTAATTAGATATTGTATTAAGCAGTTTTATCCTTTTAATGTTTATAGGATTACATTCATTATTGGATTTGTAAGTAGGATATTGCCTCTTTTGTAGTGGCAGTAGAACGTAAAGTATATATGATTTACAATTATTATGTATTTAGCAAATGTTCATTGCATTTTCACTGATTGTCAGATATCTACTAAAATTCAAGCACTGGGGGTTCAAGGATGAATTAGACAAACAGACGTCTATTTCAAGTGCTTATCATTTAACAGTGGATAACTAAAAATGTAGTTAATATGAACATATTAATTTGGGGGCAGGCAGAGAAATATAGATCATTACAGAGAGGCAAACCTAATCTTGCCATCATTGAATATCATTTATATGACTGCAATTCTGGTATTTATGTATTCTAATTTATTTCATAACAATTATGGCAGGAAAAAAAATAACCTAATATACTACATAAAGATACTGAGGATAAAATCAAAGAGGCAAAATAATTTGCCCATGGGAAAGCAAGTTCAGTCATCCCTGGGTATTCAAGGAAGATTGGCTTCAGGCACCCCTGCAGATACAAAAATCCAGATAAGTTCGCTTACATGAAATCATGCAGTATTTACATAAAACCTTTGCACATCTTCAATACTTTAAATTGTCTCTAGATTATTTATAATACCTAACACAATGTAAATGCTATGTAAATTGTTTTTATACTACATTGTTTAGGATATAATGATAAGAAAAAAATCTGTACATTTTCAGTACAAACACAACCATCCACTATTTTTCCAAACATTTTTAGTCCACCGTTGGTTGAATTAATACATGTGAAACCCTCAGAGAAGGAAGAGAAACCTTAAGGCAAATACAAATTCAAATCCCAAAGCCTCTAGCATTTTTGAGTAAAAGTAGGTGATGTATAAATTTCAGTAAATTGTGTCAATATTATATAATTCTTATAGCCACTTTCAGGCTAGTATATAATTAATGAATTCTGGGAGTCTAAGCCAGTTGTATATTCATACTTAAAGGAAGTTAATGTTTATTAGGAAGACTATAATAAATGTAATTCCTACTGTGTCTGCAACTGGCACTCAAACTTTAAGCCTGACCTCAGAAAAATTACTAAGACATTACAATTTTGTGCTCATTTATGGTGTAAAAATTTAGATACCAATACTGACTTTACAATACAGACAATTAATGTGATTAACTCAGTGATCTTCTGTAAAACAGAAGACAGTAAAACCACATTAAGGGAGCAACAGAACCCTTACTTATATTTTCTCAAGTAAAAGGATGTGTGTGCATATGCTATAAACATCTATTATAGAAAACACTAAATGCTTGTTAGTCCTCACATGTCATAGATTTTAGTTTTAAAAACGAATTAAGTTTTCGGCAGGATCAGTGAAATAAAGTCAAATAAAATAAATATAATAAAATAAGGGGAAGGAATAAAAAATGGAAAAAAGGAAAGGAAAAGAGGAAACAAAAAGAAAAAATGGAGAAAGAAAGAGAAAGGAGAAAGAAAGAGAAAGGAGAAAGGAAGATAAAAGAGAAAAGAAGGAAAGAAAGAAGGAAGGAGGGAGGGAAGGAAGGAAGGAAGGAAGGAAGGAAGGAAGGAAGGAAGGAAGGAAATGTAAAAGACTAAAGAGGTGCCCTTGGGACGCCGAGGCAGGTGGATCACCTGAGGTCAGGATGTCGAGACCAGCCTGGCCAGCAGGGTGAAACGTCATCTCTAATAAAAGTACAAAAATTATCCAGGCATGGTGGTGGGCACCTGTAATCCCATCTACTCAGGAGTCTGAGGCGGGAGGATCACTTGAATCCTGGAGGTGGAGGTTGCAGTGAGCCGAGATTGCAACTGCACTGCAGCCTGGGCAAAAAAAAAAAAAAAAAAAAAAAAAAGGTGCCCACAATATAAGAGACTTATAATCCAAAATTATTTTTTTCATCTTTCTAAGTTTAGGAGAAATAGTCAGTTTGAGGAGCCATTTGTCTCTCCCAATTAAATCTAACACTATATAGTTTGGGGAATGTTTACGATCTATTTAAGGAGCCATAAAGAAGAATATTTTGATATTTCACTTGGAGGTTTAAGGTTCAGAATATCAACTTAAAATATATTTCAAAGGTTATCTTTTCTGAGTTTCTCTCCAAAAATTATATTAAGATAGTTTTATTAATCTGCCAGTTTTCAGTTACTAATTAGCATACATTGTTCTAATTTTATAATTTTGATTATTTATTTCTAATCATGCTATATTGAGGGATATATAAAATTAAAGAAAACCAGACCTTGTAGTGTGTACCACCTGTATTTGCTTCAGATTATTATTTTAAATTAATAAAAACAGAAAAAAAGGAAGAGAAAGTAAAAGTGAGGGGATTGGAGGAGGGTATGAGAAGTGGAAGGAGAGAAGGAGAAATGAAGAAATGAGGGAATGTAATTCAACATGATCAGAGAGTTTTCCTCCCAGGGATGTAAGGATGGTTCAACATACACAGGACAATAAACCTGATGCACCATTTAAACAGAATATAAAACAAAAAAAATAAATCAAATAAATTAAATACATTTATTTATTATTATTTACATAATTAAAAGTAATTAAAATAAACAATTTATAATTAAGTTAAATTAAAGATGCAGGAAAAAGCACTTAACAAACTCCAGCACCCCTTTATGATAAAAACTCTCAACAAACTAGGCATAGAAAGGACCTGCCTCAAAATAATAAAAGTCACTTATGACAAACCCACAGTCAATATCATACTAAATGAAGGAAAGTTGAAAGCATTGCTCCCAAGAACAAGAACAAGACAAGGATGTCCACTATTACCACTCCTTTTCACCTTAGTTCTGGAAGTACCAGCCAGAGCAATTAGGCAAGATAAAGCAATAAAGGGCATCCAAATTAGAAAAAGAGGAAGTAAAACTAATGGTGTTTGCAGGTAATATGATTGTATAGCTAGAAAACCTAAAGATTTCTCCAAGATACTCTTAGATTTGATAAATGAATTCAGTAAAATCTCAGGTTACAAAATGAATGTACACAAATCAGTAGCACTGCTATACACCAGCAATCACTAAGCTGAGAATCAAATTAAGAAATCAATCCCTTTTGCAACAGCTGCAAAAACAAACAAACAAAAAAACAAAAAACTACCTAGAAATATACCTACGCAAGGAGACAACAGAGCTCTAGAAGGGGAACTACAAAACACTGCTGAAAGAAATTACAGATGACACAAAAAAACCAGAAATGCATTCCATGCTCATGGATTAAAAGAATCAATATTGTGAAAATTGCCATACTTCCCAAAGAAATCTACAGATTCAGTGTAATTCCTATCAAAATACCAACACTATTTTTCACAGAATTAGAAAAAAATAATCCTAAAATTCATACGAATTCTGGGAACCAATAAAAGAGCCCCAAAAGCCAAAGCAATACTAAGTAAAAAGAACAAATCTGGAGGCATTACATTACCTAACTTCAGATTATACTACAAGGCTATATTTAACCAAAACAGCATGGTACTGCTGTAAAAGTAGGCACATAGACCAATGGAACAGAATAAAGAACCCAGAAATAAAACCAAGTACATACAGCCAACTGATCTTCAACAAAGCATACAAAAACATAAATTGGGGAATTGACACCCTATTCAATAAATGGTGGCTGGGAAAACTGGCAAGCCACGTGTAGAAGAATGAAACTGAATCCTTATCTCTCACCATATACAAAAATCAACTCAAGATGAATAAACAACTTAAATATGAGGCCTGAAGCCATAAAAATTCTAAAAGACACTGTTGGAAAATCTCTTCTAGATGTTGGCCTAGGCAAAGAATTCATGACTAAGACCCCAAAATCAAGTAAAACAAAACAAAAATAAATTGAACCTAAATGAACTGAAAAGTTTCTGCACAGCGAAAGAAATATTCAACAGAGTAAGTAAACAGACATCCCACAGAAGGGAGAAAATATTTGCAAGCTATGCATCCAAGAAGGGACTAGCATCCAGAATCCATAAGGAACTCAAACAAATCACCAAGAAAAGAAAGAAACAATTACGTTAAAAAGTGGGCAAAGGACATGAACAGACATTTCTCAAGATATGGTTGGGAATAGTGGCTCATACCTGCCATCCCAGCTCTTTGGGAGGCTGAGGCAGGCAGATCAGTTGAGGCTGCAGTTCGGGACCAGCCTGGCCAACATTGTGAAACTCTGTCTCTACTAAAAGATATAACAATTCGCCAAGTGTGGTGGCACATGCCTGCAGTGCCAACTACACAGGAAGCTGAGGCACAAGAATTGCTTGAACCAGGGAGGCGAAGGTTGCAGTGAGCTGAGATTGGGCCACTGAACTCCAGCTTGGGTCACAGAGTAAGGCTCTGTCTCAAAACAAAACAAAACAAAACAAAACAAAGAATTAATTAAAAAATTTAAAAAGACATACAAAAGTAGATCTACCATTCAATTCAGCACTTCCACTGCAGGGTATCTACCTAAAGAAACATAAGTCATTATAGAAAAAGACACTTGTACACTTATGTTTATAGCAGCAGAATTCACAATTGCAAATGTACTGATTTAAGTGCCTATGGCCTAACCAGAGGATAAGGGAAATGTGCTATTTATACACAATGGAATACTACACTGCCATTAAAAAGAAACAAAATAACATCATTTGTAGTAATTTGGCTGGAGCTGGAAGCCATTATTGTAAGTGAGGTAACACAGAAGTGGAAAACCAAAGACTGCATGAACTCACTTATAAGTGGGAGCTAAGCTATGAGTAGGCAAAGGCATACTGAGTGTTACAATGGAATTTAGAGACTCAGAGAGGGGAGGCTGGAAGAGGATCAAGGGATACAAAACTACACATTAGGTACAATGTACACTACGCAGGTGATGGGTGCACTAAAATCTCAGAATGGATCAGTATATAATTCACCCTCGTAGCCAAAACCCACTTGTACCACAAAATCTATTGAAGTTTTTTAAATAATTAAGATTGTGGAAATCTATTGACCTGTAGCATTTACCAATGTGTTTTACATGCAATATTTAATATGGAGAGGGAAAGTTTGCATTAAACTTGCCAGCATTTAATTGTGCATATGTCAAGAAGTATTAGCCATTATGTTTCTTTTTTTGTGTAATATAATATATTCCTATATCCATGTAGTTGTGATTCTAAACTCACACAATATTTGAAACAAACCCATTTACGATCAAAACTGGAATTCAGAGCAATCTCTAGAAAATACAGGTTTGGCTTTACACTGTTACATTATAGTATTGTACTACTTATAAACCAGTAAGTGAATTCACAGTTTCTTGTCTGGTAGCCAAAAATGTTATTAAGTTTATGCCTTATCTCAGAAATAAGTATATACCATTAATTAACATTCTAACTCAGGATAGAATAAACAACCAAAAAAAATTGCAAAACCTCAACCATACTTTCTGATAAAAATGTATATGATAATGTTTAATCTGAAATAATACAGTGGTTACAATATTAATTTATCAATTAAACAAATATAAAGAGATAACAGATTTAATAATTTAAAAATCATACAGATAATATGTAAAGCATTAAAAGGCACCTATGTCAAATAATGCTTGACCATGCTTTATAATCATTGAATTGTATATTAAAACCTTTTAGGAACATAAGTTATTTCAAAATATGTGTTTAAAACATTGTTATGCATTTGGAGACCTCACTTGAACACACATCCATACATTTAAAACTTACATACAGATTTACATGTGCATACATCTCTAAGTATTTAAGGAATAGACTGAATTTTTTTAATTATAGTGAACTACTCTCTTAAGGCTATTTGACTTCTCAAATATGTTATTATAGAGAACAGCAGATATATGTTTTCCACATTAAAGTACTGGGATGGCAATGTCATCCTTTCTCCTTAATATAAGAATGTGCTTTGCCTGATGATGATAAGGAGACCTAATCTAATGAAGCAAATGTCAGACATACGGGGGATATGGAAAATTACTATACAAACTCAGTGAATCCTGATGAATCTATCCAGTACAGGAAAATTAAACAGTACCTGATTACTATTTGCTAAGACTAGGCTCATCTGTGCGCACATTTAATTTATGGTTTTAATTTACCTTTAATGTAAAATATAACTTCCAAGGATTTAATATATCACTTGTCCTTAATAAATCTGTCATGAATGTGAGTTAGTCTTATACAATCTTTAGAAGCAATCTTGGAAGTCTAGGAAAAGTTCAACTAAATCACATCTTTTAATGTTTGCTATATGCATAAAACATACCTGCAATAATGCTACAGTATTTAGTGGTGACATTTACTTTGAATGGAAAAGAACAAAAGATTAAAAAGAGAAAAAAACTACATCCCTTAGAATTTTCTATATTAGCGTATTTTAGTAATGCAGGAAATATGACTTTTGAAATGGTTAATCTTCTGGATATTCAATTTCATGTGACTGGTGTTTACAGAAAAGAACACAAGAAACAAAATTTAGGAAGATAAAAAGAAAAGAGATATTACTGTGGGACTCCAGGAAAAAAGTTAAAATCTCTTCATCATATGCTAAATGTTCACCAATGTCTGCGTACTTGGTCACATAAACTCCATAAACTGTTAGCCATATTTAGAGCTATTACTTATTTTCAAAAAGTTTTTCTTAATTGGCAATTCATATTTCAGCTTTGGTTTTCTTTTTAACTATTTAAGGAAATATTGCACAAAGCCAAAACTTAAATAAGAGAGGTAAAAAGGAAGGAAGGAAGGAAGGAAGGAAGGAAGGAAGGAAGGAAGGAAGGAAGGAAGGAAGGAAGGCAGGAAGGAAGGAACGAGGGAGGGAGGGAGGGATGAAGGAAGGAAGGAAGGAAGGGAAAAAGAAAGCAACCTTCTGTGCAGTGATCAATATGCTTCACTGGCTTATCTTGACTCTATGTCTTAAAAATAGAAATATAATTTTTTACTTTGCTTTTATATTTATTTATTGTCCAAGAATTGCTGGGATATACACCATGCCGCTTTCTGTTGAAATTTGCCCTGTTTTTCCTTATATCTAGAAAACAAACACATAATTTCCATTAAAATTAAAACTGGGGATTGAGAAACCTGAAATGGAAAAGTTTTTGTATTTATTCTCGCCTTATTTAGAATGCATAGTGAAAAATGGTCATGTAAAATTGCACTGTGATTGAGAGCAGAGAGCCATCTACCATTGGCATGTAGCACAGATACAATCCAAAAATTACATAATGCATTACAAGCTACAAAGACTTTAGTAAGGAGTATGTTCTTTTTCCAAGAGAACAAACAAACAAGTAAACACATAGCAGATATAAATTACATTTAACAGAAATTTTCTTTGTCATTTGACCAATTGTCAAGATAGTACGAAACAAAATTAAAACAAAACAATAAAAATAAAAATATAAGAAACAGTGTTGCCATGAACTCCCAAATTAAATTACAAAAAATAAATGGCTCACTGGAGATTGACATTGGTTTGATAAACTTTTTTTACATTTAATAAGGCACAATGTTTTTCAAATAATTATAGTAAAGTGTTAGGTAAGCCCTCAAAACAATAATAGATATATAAATAAATTTTTTCAATTGCATATATTTATTTTAATACATATTATGCTTTATTCCTCTGTTCTCATGCTGTTGTGAATAAATACCCAAGACTGGGTAATTTATAAAGAAAAGAGGTTTAATTGACTTACAGTTCCACATGGCTGGGGAGGCCTCAGGAAAGTTACAATTATGGTAGAAGACACCTCTTCACAGGGTGACAGGAGAGAAAATGAGAGTCGAGTGAAAGGAGAAGCCCCTTATAAAACCATCACATTTCGTGAGAACTCACTATCACAAGAACAGCATGGGGGAAACCGCCCTTATGAATCAATTATCTCCACCTGGTCGCGCCCTTGACATGTTGGGATTATTACAGTTCAAGGTGAGATTTGTGTGGGAACACAGAGTCAAATCATATAATATTCCAAGCTTATAGTTTTTACATCAGTTTGTAAGATCAATAGGCTTTACTTGTTTAAAAATTGCAGTTGAACTAATTTTGTAACTTCAAACTTAAGAATACACATTTTCATATACCAAGCAACAATTTTAAAATAAAGGGAAGTGCATGAAGAATAAAATGTACTTAGGTACCTCATAAAGTACAATGCAGAGTAATGGTTAAGAACACACACCACCTGGGTATAATTTTCAATTCTCCTTTTCTTCCTATATGAACTTGAACAAGTTGCATAACACTCATTTGTCTTAGTTTCTTCATTTGTAAAAAGGATAGCATAAAATCTACTTCACTGGACTTCACTGGATTATTGTAAAGACTATATAAATTAATGTATATAAAAAATTGAGAACAGAGACAGGCATATCATAAATTTTCAGTATTAAAATATGACATATTTTCTTATTGCAGTAAATATAAATATGTTTTCCTAAGAAGTGGTCACTAAACATTTAATTATACTGTCTTTTTCCAAGTTATTTGTTTTATTTCTTGCTTATTTATCTACATTTTAGGGTTTCTTTCTGTCTATTGTAATGAATTTTTTGAAATTATAGGGAGCATTATTTAATTGTGCAGTATATAGAAAAACTACTGTGCAATGTAATGATTTGGATATTTTTTTCAAAGAGGTTTCAAACACAAGTAAAGAATTTTTTTGAAAAAGTATAACCGGTTTACAATGTGAATAAATGAATAGTGCACTGAAAATTATTTGTCTAAAAGGAACAAGATGGAATAATATTGTCTTTATATTTGATATCTGAAATATCAAAAATGAGTAGAATAAAAATTAGAAACTACATCCTAAAACACAAAACTGCATATGAACATATAAGCATTCAAAAAGCACTGTAGAAGTAGAAGATTGACTCTGTTTTTGAGTCTACATTTGCATTGGGTATAGATCACTCAAATACACAGGCATCTTACGTGAAGTTCCTCTAGTAGGAAAACAGAACATTGTCATGAGTAACAAGAAATCATTCATTAATCTAATCTCATTGAAACGTTCCTCTTTCTATTTGAAAAAAACTAAGAGATTTTAAACATATTGTCATTCTACTCACTCACAGAAATAATCATCATTTCATTCCAGTAAGAATACTGACATACAGAAGGAATATAGAACATAGAGTTAAATTATTAATACTAAATTCAAAGGAATCATAGGATAATTGGCTTAGATAATTGGCTCAGGGTTACAGTTTCGATTTAGATATCAGAGTATGAAAGTTTCAAGGAATATTTGATCTAGGCATTGTTAATTTTAAGTAATAAGGTGGTAATAGTTATCAACTAACAAAAACAATTTATAATTAGGACATTTTGATAGTTTGTCAACTTTCTGTCCACTAAGAATAAACATCAAGCCACCAAATATTCTCTTTTGTTTACATCTAGTGTTTTACAGTTTTAGGTTATTTTTAGTTATTATTGATACACAAAATGCACATATTTATGAGGTACATGTGATACATTAACACATTCATAGAGTTTGTAACAATCAAATGAGAGTGTTTAGGGTGTCCATCACCTAGTATTTATCATTTATATGTGTTGGGAACATTTCAAGTCCTCTGTTTTAGTTATTTTGGAATATATAGTACATTATTGTTTCATGCACTACTCTGCTATTGAACGTCAGAACTTATTCCTTTATCTAACTATATTTGCACCCATTAGCTGACTTGTCTTCATTCACCGCCACTTACACATCCGTTTCAGACTCTGATGTCTATCATTGTCCTTTCTCCCTCCATGAGATCAGCTTTTCACATTGTTATAAGTGGGAACATGTAAAATTTGTCCTTCTGTCCCTGGCTTTCTTTTTTTTTTTTTTTTTTTTTTTTTTTTTTTT
>NW_012103787.1:1322945-1327260 GCF_000951045.1 Mandrillus leucophaeus
TTTTTTTAGATGGAGTCTCGTTGTCTCCCAGGCTGAAGTGCAGTGGCGCGATCTTGGCTCACTGCAAGCTCCGCCTCCCGGGTTCGGGCCATTCTCCTGCCTCAGCCTCCTGAGGAGTAGCGGGGACTACAGGCGCCCGCCAGCACTCCCGGCTAATTTCTTGTATTTTATTATTATTATTATTATGTTTTTAGTAGAGACGAGGTTTCACCGTGTTAGCCAGGATGGTCTTGATCTCCTGACCTCATGATCCACCCGCCTTGGCCTCCCAAAGTGCTGAGATTACAGACCTGAGCCATGGTGCCTGGCCCTGGCTTTTTTCACTTAGCATAATGACCTCCTATTCCATCCATGTTGCTGCACATGACATTATTTTATTATTTTTTAATGACTGAATAATATTTCATTGTGTATATGTACCCATATTTTCTTTATTCATTCGTCCACTGATGGCTCTGAGGTTGATTCCATATCTTTGCTATTGTGACTACTGCTATAATAAACATGGAAGTTCAGGTATCCCTTCAATAGGCCGATTTCTTTTCTTTGGTTGAGAACCAAGTGGAGACATTGCTGGATCGTATGGTAGTTCTGTTTTTAGTTTTGTGAGAAACCTCCATACTACTTTTACATAGTGGTTGACGAATTTACATTCCCACCAACAGTGTATAAAAGTTTCCTGTTCTCTGCATCCTCATCAGTATCTGGTATATTTTATTTTATTAGTGATAGCATTCTAACTATGCTAAAATGATATCTCATTGTATTTTTAATTTACATTTCTGTAATGATTAGTAATGTTGAGTATTTCTTCATACATCTGGTGATCATTTTGTATAAGTAGTTATTTTTCAAATGACTATTGTCCTTTGCCCATTTTTTAATGGAAATATTGGTTTGTTTACTGTTGAATTCATTTTCTTGTATATTGTGGATACTAATCTTCTGTCAGATGAACAGTTTGCAAATATTTTCTCCCATTTAACAGGTAGTCTGTTCACTTTGTTTATGGTTTCCTTTGCTCTGTAGAAACGTTTTAGTTTAATATAGTTTGATTTGTCTGTTTCTGTTTTTGTTGTCTGTACTTTTGATATCTTGGCCATAAAACTTTTGTCTAGACCAATGTAGTGAAGTGTTTTCCTTATGTTTTCTTCTAGTAGTTTTAGTTTCAGATCTCACAGCTAAATCTTTAATTCGCATCCAGTTGATCTGTGAACATGGTGAGAGAGATGGGTCCAGTTTCATTCTTCATCAGGTGTCTATCCAATTTTCCAAGCACTATTTATTAAATAGGGTGTCCTTTCCCCAGTGGATGTTCTTGATGTTTTTGTTGACAATATATTGGCTGTAAATACATGGATATATTTTCAGGTTTTCTATTCTGTTCCACTGGTTTATGTGTCTGTTTTTGTACCAATTTATTGCTGGTTTTGTTACTGTAGCCTTGAAATATATTTTGAGGTTAGGTAATGTGATGCCTCCTGGTTTGTTCTTTTGGCTCAGAATTACTTTGGCTATTCATGATCTTCTGGGGTACAAATGAATTTTATTTCGTTTTTCTATTTCTGTGAAGAATTTCATTGGTATTTTGATAGATATTTTATTGAATTTGTAGATTGCTTTGGGTAGTGTGGTCATTATAGCCATATTAACTTTTCTAATTCATGAGCATGGAATGTTACTGCATTTCCTTGTGTCCCCTTCAGTTTCTTTTATCAGAGTTTTGTAGGTTTCTTTTTTGAAAATCTTTACCTCCTTTTTAAGAGGTCTTTACCTTTTTTTTAAAGGTCTTTTACTTCCTTAAATGTATTTCTAGGTATTTTTTTATATATATATATTAGCTATTGTAAATATGGTTCCCTTTTTGCTTTCTTTCCCAGGTAGTTCATTATTGATGTATAGAAATGCTACTGAATTGTTTGTACGTTGATGTCTTTTATCCTACAACTTTACTGAATATATTTATTAAATTTTAGGGTTTTGGGGACCAATCTTTAAGTTTTTCTAGGTATATAATAATGTCATTAGCAAAGAGGGGCCATTTGAATTCCTCTTTTGCAACTTGAATGTCTTTTATTTCATTCTCTTCCTTGATTCCTCTGGCTAGAACTTCTAGGAATATGTTGCATTATAGGATTCGTTGGCTATACTATTACTAATGTGTTCTGTATATATTTCTTCTATGCCTAATTTGTTGAGAGCTTTCATCAGGAAGGGATGTTGAATTTTACTAAATGCTTTTCATGTGTCTATTGAAATGATAATAAGGTTTTTGTCCTTCATGCTGTATATGAGATTTATCATGTTTACTGGTGTGTGTGTGTGTGTGAAACCATACTTGTATCCCTAGGATAATTCTCATTTGATCGTGGTAAACTATTTCTTTACGTGCTGTTGAATTTGCTTTGCTAGAACTTTGTTGAAGATTTTTGTGCATATGTTCATCAGGGATATCGTTTTGTGGTCTTTGTTATTTTTGTTTCCTTATCTGATTTTGGTATCGGTGTAATGCTGGCCTCGTAGAATGAATTTGGGAGAATTCCCTTCCCCTGGACTTTTTGGAATAGTTTGCGGAGAACTGGTGTTAGCTCTTTGTAAGTTTAGTAGAATTTGGCAATAAAGCCATCTGGTCCTGGGATTTTCATTGTTGGGAGACTGTTTTATCATTGATTCAATGTCAGCACTCATTATTGGTCTACTCAGATTTTCTATTTCTTCCTGATTCATTTTTGGAGAGTTTTATGTGTCCAGGAACTTATTCATTTTTTTCTAGATTTTCCCATTTGTTAGCATATTGTTGTTCATAATAATTATCCAGATATTTATCCATTCTTTTCCTGGATTTTCCAGTGAGGGATATAGTTATTCATAATAGTCTCTGATTATCTTTTCTATTTCTGTAGTATCAATTGTAATGTCTCCCTTTTCATTTTGGATTTTGCTTATTTGGATCTTCTTTATGTTATTCTTGGTTAGTGTAGCTTGTGGTATTGACATTAGCAGTGATGGGTTAGCATTCTGACTCCCAAGTAGTCTGCATTGATTTTAGCAGTGGCTTAAATGGGCTGGGGCTGGGCAGGCCAGTCCTCAGCCTCACAAATGACACATGTCAAGAAGTGTCAGCTGTGGTAGTAGTCAAAGGTTGGGTGGGCCTATCATCAGGCTTCCAACAAGAGTGCTTAGGTGCCAATGGTGGTGGACAGGGCAGGGTCATCCCCGGGCCCCTGAACAGCATTCTTGGGCACTGGGTGGAGAACAGGCATTGCTGAGCCAGGGGGGGTCTATTGTCAGGCACTCTGGTGGTGCATGTTGATGCTGGCTGTTTTGGGCAAAGGTTGGGAGATTCCCAGGCCCCTAATAGAGTGCTCAGGTGTTGGCAGTAGTTGCTGCACTGCAGCCTTGCTGCTGATCAGGGAGTGGTTGCTTTAAGTGGCAGAAACCATAAGCAAGCAGCTGGAGAGTGCACACTTTGTCCCCAGATAGCAGCTGCAAATGAGGGAACCTGTCTTCAGGGCAGTTATAAATACATGGTGACCCACTGCTGAGGGCAGAAGGGATGCTGCTAATGGCTTGTGTTTTGGACCCAGCAGCAGCAGCCAGTAACAGTGGTGGCTTCAGGTCAAGCAACCTATTCTCAGGGATTGTGCAAATGCATTGTAGCCTCTTTTCTGGGGGCAGGAAGGTCACTGCCAGTGGCTCACACTTTGGTCCTGGTGGCAGCAGCCATCAATGACAGTGGCTATGGACGGGGATTGTCAGTGGGTCTTCAGGGATGTAGAGACAAGACACAGCTACTGTTGAGCCCAAGAACAGAATGCAGTCTGGTGGGAGACAGGCTCTCAAAATGATCCCTTGCTATAGCTCCTTAAAACTTTTGGGACCCATCATGAGCTTCCTGTCTGGAGCAATGCCTCCATGCGGTGTCCAGGCGGCTCCCTGTGTTAGTTTCAAGGCCCACAAGGGTCACGTGACTCTCCTGTGGCTAGGAGTGCAGGGTTCTTTGGTGGAAATGTGAACCGCCGGGAGCCACTTCCTTACCCTTTCCTCGCATTGGGGAGCTCCAGACTCCCAGTCAATCCCTTCTCTCTCTTGCCTTGCCTTAAGTGTTTTCTGTCACTTTCCTGTTAAATTTCCATGTCCTTAGATGATCTTTTCAGAGTGTGATTGTCTACTTATTAGTTTGAGTGTTTTTAATGGAGGAGGGGAGTTTGGATGCCTAAATTTAGCCATCTTTTATTATTTACTCAAAATGAATCAACTTTTTCAAATTAAAATATATGTTTCTTTCTTCCATATTATTAAATAAGTTATTTTC
>NW_012103787.1:1328200-1366980 GCF_000951045.1 Mandrillus leucophaeus
AAATAAGTTATTTTCAATGAAAACAAAACTCCTCAAAATGAGAATAAGTAACAGCACATTGAAAATATGATTCTGTATATTGCTACCCTAAAATTATACTGAAAGTTAAAATTAATTTGCAATAAGAAAAATATATCTATACAAAAAGCAGTTATATATAAATATATACATATATAGTTTCTGAAAACTAAGTACTATATAATTGTCACTTTTCTTATCAAAATAACTGATAACTTTTGACATAGTAAAAGTTATATAAAATTTTTAAGTGAATGTCAAATATAGTTTAAGAGAGGAGAGAACTAAGTTTATGTACTATAATAATTCTCTTAACTAGAAGGAAGAAAAAGTGCAATTATATTAAATAATGTATTATAAATTGAAAGAAATTGTCTATAGCTAAGTTATAATGCTATAATACATTCATAGGTTATACATTATATATTCATTGTTCCATGAAATACATGCTTTCTAAAAAAATAATTGTATAATATGTTACAATTAATTGGGATATAAGAAACTTATAAAGTTAGAATGTAGATTTTAATTAGAATAGTCCGAAGTAAAAGCCAGAATATATATTGATCCCTATGAGAAAATAGGGTGTTGAGTATTGCTTTTCCCATTTAAATAGAATTACAGTCAAGGAAATACCAAAATTAAGTCACATTTATAAAGAGCTAGTCAGGGGATTTTATTAGGACTAAGAGGTGGTCATAATGCATTTCCCAAATTTCCAGTTTCTATAAAAATAGCAGGAAGGAACAAAGGATAAAGGAGAGTGTGGAGGAGAGGTAAATGCAGATGCACCATCAGTATGTCAAGTTGTGAGGAGGGCAATATTGAAGTTTTCATATTTTTTCCTCATTATCCCATTTTATGTATGTGTGAGAGGATACTTATACATTAGAAAGAAAAGGTGAGGGGGCTAACATTTTATTTGTCATTGGTATCTCTGCTTAAACAAAAGTTTTGCTAACCTTCCCCTGTACATCTGTAAGCAACGGAGAAGAGAGTTGGAGAGAGATCTCAAAGCAGAGAGAAAAGTGATAAGGAAGTGGCAGAAATTCCCACTGTTACTACAACAGAAAGCGCAAGTTTTCCATAGGGTACATGGACTCCCGAGAAATTAGTAGAGCTTGTGCTGCTTTACCATTATTTCTCCAAGAAGGTTGTCAGTCATATAATGAACACCAACAGCACAGACTTGTGGGACACACCAGGTAGTAAGAAGCAAGGGAAATTTGTTGAAAAAGACGAGGTAGAACTGAGTCTCCAGAGCCAGGAATACCCAGGACCACCTAAGGAACTCACACATGAAACCTTTGAAAGAGGTGAAAGAGGTAACCCTGGGAATTGTTCAACAGAGGAGACATTAATGGCAATCTGTGTCAACCAGAAAGAGAGTCAAAAACAGCTAAGTAGAAGGAAGCTAGTGCTTCCTTCTGGGTGAAGAGATGTCTCTTCTTCCCCAATTTTTCCCTTTCTCCATAATACTTGGGAAGAACGTAGCCTTAAAGAGATAAAATTGAAACCATGACTCAGAACTAACCATTAACTTCCCTTTTTATTTCTACAATTTAGAGTTTGAGATAAAACATGAACTGGGGTCTGGACATGAAAAAAGGGGAAAGATTAAATTAGTTTATCCTTAACATTATTGACCTTTATAAACCTTAAAGTCTTCACAAAATTGTGAAATCTGCTCAAGATATCATTAAGAGATAAAACATGAAAATTTGACAGAGCATGATACATTTCATAATGAAATGTTTCATTGGTACTCTCTGATTTGAGATTTCTCAATACACTAGCTTCAATACTGTATTAGTCAGGGTTCTCTAGAGGGAAAGAACTAATAGGATATACATATATATGTAAAGGGGAGTTTATTAAGTATTAACTTACATGATCACAGGGTCCCACAATAGGCTGTCTGCAAGCTGAGCAGCTAGGAGAGCCAGTCCGAGGCCCCAAACTGAAGAACTTGGAGTCTGATGTTTGAGGATAGCAAGCATCCAGTGCAGGAGAAAGATGGAAGCTGGGAGGCTATGCCAGTATCTCCGTTTCATGTTTTTCTGCCTGCTTTATATTTGCTGGCCACGGATTAGATTGTGCCCACCAGACGAAGGGTGAATCTGCCTTTCCCAGCCCACTGACTCAAATGTTGATCTCTTTTGGCAACACACTCACAGACACACTCAGGATCAATACTTTGTATCCTTCAATTCAATCAAGTTGACAGCATTAATCATCACAAATATTTATAAAATTATTTTACAGCTGTGCTTTTCTAAAAGAGTTGTATTACTACTTGTATTAGGGTTATCTAGAGGGACAGAACTAATAGGATCTATCTATCTATCTGTCTATCTATCTATCTATCTATCTATCTATCTATCTATCTATCTATCATCGGAATGTATTAAGTATTAACTCACACCACCTGATCAAAAGATCCCACAATAAGCTGTCTTCAAGCAGAGGAGCAAGGAGAGCCAGTCTGAGTCCCAAGACTGGAGAACTTGGGGTCCGATGTTTGAGGGCAGGAAGCATCCAGCACGGGAGAAAGATACAGGCTGGGAGGCCTGACCAGTCTAGTCTTTTGACATTTTTCTGCCTGCTTTATGTTCTCGCCACATTGGCAACTGATTAGATGGTGCCCACTGAGATTAAGGGTGGGTCTTCATTTCCCAACCCACTGACTCCTTTGGCAACATAGTCTCACAAATACCCTGGATGAATACTTTGTATCCTTCAATCCAATCAAATTGACAATCAGTATTAACTATCACTACTTTTAATATACTGAAGCAGCTTTAAAAGTATATATCTCTCTCACACACACATGCGCACACACGCGCGCGTGCACACACACACACACTTGCACATTTAAAGAATGTAATATGAAAGAAAGAAAGCATATATGAAAATGAACCTAAGCTAATGGTTGTGCTGGCACCATAGATATTTCACAGTTGTCAGTGTCTTGTCTAATATCATTTCTGTACATTATAGTAGAAATGAATAGGGAGACACAGTAAATAAGACTTAATTCTGTCATTGTTTTGAACAGAAACCCATAGGAGAAGAAACAGAAACAATAGTTTCCAAAAAATTTCCTCCTCTTTACCTACTTAAGAAATATTTATTGACTGAGGAAAAGATGTGTGACGATGTTTTAAGAAGTGACTTTTAAGTAATATTTATATTGTCAATAATTTTATCTTCAAACCAACACTCTCACTCAAATATAAGATTTTATATCTCTAACCTTTATAGCTTGCTATTTAAATGGATTACCTAGTACAAAAGCAATTACACTGTAGTAGAAAACATTATTTAGTTTGATAAGTTAGTCTGTTTTCAGGAAACTCAGTGAACTCAAAGCTAATTGCTCAAAGATAACATTTTTATATTCTGATTTATGTGAAATATACTATTCAAGAAAAGCCATGGTTACCCTTGAAGTTTTATATATGTGTGTGTTATATAGCTTATTAATTTAAATTTTAGCCAAGATAGATTCTAAATATCATCCTAAAATTAATTTTATTCTAATGTACTTTATCAAAAATGATGTTCAGTGATGCTCAGTCATTAAACAAAAATTAGGAATGATGTTTGAGAAATTATAAAATGAGAAGGCCAGTCAAATATGAGATAATGTCATTTAAGTTCTGAATATGACACAATAATATTTGAAAGTAATATTATTAGAATATATTAATTATTCTAATAAATCAATTTGGGCAATATCTGAACCTACTGCTCTTTGTCTGAGGGAAGGTGTATATACAAGGTGCCAAGTCTTTTGTTTTTAAAGCCTAGTCCCTTTGAATAGTCTAAAAAAGGAGGTTACTAAATATATTATAAGTAGTTGAGAGACATGTATGTAAGAGGAGATAAAAGAGAATCCTGGAAAGAGGGAAAAAGAGAGTACTTGAAACTTATATCCCCCAAAATATCCAAGAGTAATGGTAAAACTTCAAGTTCTTTTGTAGGATATGACAGTAGAATGTGTACCTGAGTATGAATGTGTATTGGTCTTACTCATTTTGATGGGATAAACCTTGGGCTCTTTCTATCTGAAGGGAAGCATCTTAAGTTTATTGGTCATAATAAATGTGGTATTAAATAATTTAATGCTATGAAGATAAATAATACAAATTATATATAAACATTAAGTATAAATTTTGACTAAATGTAAATAGTATTTACTTGTGCCAACACCAATTATTTATGTGTTTTGACAAATAGCATTAAAGTATTTCTGTTTATTTCTGTATCTCAGTTTTCAAAAAGTATACCACCTGACAAATGTGTTAAACTGTATCACACCTCATAACACTCGACACATAGTCCCATATTTGGTAATTTCAGCTATCAAAAGAATTGTCAATATTTAGAAAGAAAGAATAAATTAATTTTAGCAGTTCTTAAATTAAACCTTTACTTATAGGCTATTCACTTATAGCCAATTTTCACATAATCCCATTTGTTTGGTTAACTATTTTCCAATACTTCAAGAAATTAAAGGCTGTAATTCACAAGTGGGCAGGCTGTTAAATAAAAGCAAAATAAGAACTGTTATTTTTTGTTTTGTGTTTAATTAAGAAAGACTAACAGTGGCAACTTGAGCAACTCAAAAGTATAAATACAGATCATATTAATATATAACTTTATAAAATAAGCCATGACATAAGAAAACAACAAAAGTGAAACAAAATTAGTGAATTAAATTCTAATGGAAATAATTTCATCATATATATTGCATATATATGTGTGTGAATATGTGTGTGTGTGTGTGTGTGTGTGTGTGTGTGTGTGTGTATTCCCCCTGGTCTTGTAATAAATTCAGTTCAATTTCCACATCTCCATCCCATTACACACACACAGACAATGTAACACCACATCCTCATGATTTGACTGCTGCTTACTTCTCTTGAGTATGTATATATGAAAGAATTATCAGAGTTGTAGAAAAAGAAGGAAAGTATATAATTGTGAAAAGTTATTTTCCTATTGAATATCATCTTTTTAATTATGTTTAAAGCAAATCAAAATGTTGAGGAGGCACTCATACTTTGAACAAAGGTAGAACTGCTTCAGGCCCAAATGGTGGAGACTACTTTTGCACACCTCAGACAGCCTGAGATGGATCCTCTGGGAACATCAGAATATAGAAACCATAGCCACGGACACTTGGCAAGCTTCTGTGGGAACATGAAAACAATGAGATTTCTCTAAGCCATTCATTAAAGTCAAAGAGAAAGAAGATAGAACTTCCAAAAGATGACTTTATTTTTTATTTTTTTATTTTTTTTTTTTTGAGACGGAGTCTCGCTCTGTCGCCCGGGCTGGAGTGCAGTGGCGCGATCTCGGCTCACTGCAAGCTCCGCCTCCCGGGCTTACGCCATTCTCCTGCCTCAGCCTCCCGAGTAGCTGGGACCACAGGCGCCCGCCACCTCGCCCGGCTAGTTTTTTGTATTTTTTAGTAGAGACGGGGTTTCACCGTGTTCACCAGGATAGTCTCGATCTCCTGACCTCGTGATCCGCCCGTCTCGGCCTCCCAAAGTGCTGGGATTACAGGCTTGAGCCACCGTGCCCGGCCCAAAAGATGACTTTAGATTCATTTGTGGAACAAACACTCTCTGGGAGGTCATCAGAGGTAAGTAGAGGCCACTTTCAGAAGTGCTGAGGTTCTCTTGTAACTCATTTAGAGATTATTATTGCAATAGACATTTAAGATATGTGCATTTGTATTAGTCTGTTCTCACACTAGTATGAAGAAATACCCAAGACTGGGTAATTTACAAAGGAAATAAATTTAATTGACTCACAGTTCCGCATTGCTGGGGAGCCTCAGGATACTTATAATCATGGTGGGAGGCAAAGGAGAAGCAGGCACCTTTTTCAAAGGGCAGCAGTAGAGAGATGAGTGCAAGCAGGGGAAATGGCAGATGCTTACAAAACCATCAGATCTCATGAGAACTCACTCACTATCATGAGAGCAGCATGGGAGAAAACCACCCCCATGATCCAATCACTTCCCACAGGTCCCTCCCACAGCACATGAAGATTGTGAGGATTACAATTCAAGATGAGATTTGTGTGGGGACACAGCCAAACCCTTTCATTATACCTCTGGCCCTTTCCACATCTCATGTTCTCACACTTCAAAATACAATCATGCCTTCATAACAGGCCCCAAAGTCTTAACTCATCAAAGCATTAACTCAAAAGGACATGACCAAAGCTTGATCAGAGATAGACAAGTCCCTTCTGCCTAGGAGCTTGTAAAATCAAAAGACAGTTGATTACTTCCAAGACACAGTGGGGGTACAGTCACTGGGTAGATGCTTCCATTTCAAATGGGAGAAATTGGCCAAAACAAAGAGGCTGCAGGCCCCATGCAAGTCTGAAATCTGGCGAGTCAGTCATTAAATGTTAAAGCTCCAAAATAATCCCTTTGACTCCATGTCTTACATCCAGGGCATGTTGATACAAGGGTGGGGTCCCATGACCTTGGGTAGCTCTGCCCCTGTGGCTTTGCTGTGTACAGTCCCTTGCCCCAGCTGCCTTCATGGCTGGTTATGAATGTCTGCAGCTTTTCCAGATGCATGGTGCAAGCTATCAGTGCATCTACCATTCTGGGTTCTGGAGGACAGTGGCCCTCTTCTCACAGCTCCACTAGGCAATACCCCTGTGAGGACTCTGTGTGGGAGCTCCAACCCCACATTTTCCCTCCACACTGTCCCAGCAGAGGTTCTCCACGAGGGCTCCGCCCCTGCAGCAAACTTTTGCCTGGACATTTTGGCCCTTCCATACATCCTCTAAAATCTAGGTGGAGGTTCCCATTCCTCAATTCTTGAGTTCTGTGTACCTGCAGGAACAACACCACATATAAGCTGTCAAGGATTGGGGCTTGTCTTCCCGAAGCAAAGGCCTGAGCTGTATGTTGGCTCCTTTTAGTCATGCTGGGAGGCAAGTCACCAAGTTCCCACATTGCACAAATCAGCAAGGCCCTAGACCCAGTCCACAAAACTATTTTTCCCTTGTAGACCTCCAGACCTGTGATAGAAGGGGCTGCCGTGAAGATTTCTGTCATGGCATGAAGACATTTTTCCATTGTTTTTGGATTAACATTTGGCTCCTCACTACTGATGAAAATTTCTGCAACCAACTTGAATTTCTTCTTAGAAAATGAGTCTGTCTTTTCTATCACATTATCAGGTTGCAAATTTTCAAAATTTTTGCATTCTACTTCCCTTTTAAACCTAAGTTTCAATTTCAGATAATCTCTCTCAATCTCAAAGTTCCACAGGTCTCTAGGGCAAGGGAAAAATGCCACCAGTCTCTTTGCTAAAGCATAGCAAGAGGGTCCTTTACTCCAGCTCTCAAGAAGTTCCTCATCTCTATCTGAGACCACCTCCACCTGAACTTCATTGGCCGTATCACTATTAGAATTTTGGTCAAAGCCATTTAACAAGTCTCTAGGAAGTTCCAATCTCCTTATATTATTCTGTAGTTTTTTTCTGAGTCTTCCAAATTGTTGCAACCTTTGCCCATAACCTAGTTCCAAAGTCGCTTCCACATTCTCAGATATCTTATAGCAATGCCACACTCCCAGTACCAATTTATTGTATTAATCCATTCTCACACTGCTATGAAGAAATATCTGAGGCTAAGTAATTTATGAAGGAAAGAGGTTTAATGATACAGTTACACATTGCTGGGAGGCCCCAGGTAAGTTACAGTCATGATGGAAGGCAAAGTAGAAGAGGCACCTTCTTTACGGGGTGGCAGGAGAGACAATGAGTGCAGGCAGGAGAAATGCCAGACATTTATAAAACCATAAGATCTTGTGAGAACTCACTCACTATCACAAGAACAGCATGAAGGAAATTGCCCCAGTGATCCAATCACTTCCCACTGGGTCCCTCCCACAACACAGTGGGGATGATAGGGGATTACAATTCAAGATGAGATTTGGGTGGGGACACAGCCAAACCATATCAGCGTTTTTGTTCTTTAAGATAAAACTTTTTTTTTCAAGTAATTCATTTATATAGAACTGTACATACCTAGGTAAGGTTGGTAATTCCTTACTGTCTTGTATCATGATTGCCATACTTAGAGTTTATAAATTTCAACCCAGAGATAATTTAAGCAAAGGTCCACATTTTATGTTTTAAGATAAATTATTCTCTGAAATCCTGGATCAAGTCCTACCTGGTAATGCCAACTGGCTCTCTTTTCACTTGAAATTCTAGTCTAACGCTTTAAGCAGTTAGGTCCTTGCTGATTCTCCCTGCATCCCAGGTGGCCCCTTTAGTCTTCCTAAATCAATAGTTCTTCTTAAGCAGAGAAAATAAAGCTCCAGGCCAAAATAAGATAGAAAGAACAAAAAAAGAAAAACATAAATAAAGTAACTGGCATATCTTTCTCTCATCGGATTTCTTTACTTCATTCACTGAAGGCCACAAACTCAGTTTCATAAAGTCAGAAAATCATGATAGGAAGGAGTAAAATCAATAAAATCTTCTTGTTGTTGCAGGTTAGGTATTATTCAACATTCTTCCAATAACTGCAGGTCTGTTTCATCAATATATTTTTGTGGTGCTTTTACTATGCTTTAGCTTTTTTTTTAGTACCTTTTTTTGATATGTCCATTATATAAATTGTCCTTCCCCTACAATCACTACTTTAAAAAGACTGAGATATAGTAGGTAATTTAGGGACAATTTCTATTTTGCTTTACTTCATAACTCATTCCCATGATAATTATTACATTTTGATAATAAAAAGTGGGTTTTAAACTATTGTTTGCTGTAAATAATTATAATCCGTTTTCTAAACATGGCAATTTTTGGCAAAATACTTCACAGGAAAATGTGAATTAGAAGTATTATAGATTAATACTGGTATAAAATTATTAATTCAATTCACAAAAGGAAGTCACATTAATTAAAAATTGAGCTATAATTTATCTATTTTGAATTTGCTTATATGGGTGGGTGCATGTGCATATCCTTGTTCATGAATATATGTGTGTGTTCGTGTATATATCCAATAGTATGCATGTTATTACATACGTGTTTATGTACATATATATGTATACACTAAATTGGAAATGCATGTTGTACTTAATATTCAAAGCATGTTTTATTTCTCTGAATTCGTTGCTACTTATTGTATAAAAATTTCACCATAAAATGTCAATTAAACAAATACAAAGTCATGTTATTTGTAGTTTATACAAAGTTTTAAGAAAATGCTTTTGACCAGTAAAATTATAAAGGAATAAACTGAAGAGAAACACTTATTTATAAGCTTAATTTATAGCTTTAGTTTTTCACAATAAAATGCTATATTCTTATTATAAATGGTTTGCATGATATAGGAATATAAATTAATGTATAACTGACTTCTACTCCAAACTTTAATCCCCCCAAAATTTAATTTATAACATCTTATTATATACATTTACAGTTATAATTATCTGCTTATCTCTGGATAAACTGAATAACTATAGACATATTTTTATAATTATTTCTCTTTTAATTTAAACTTTATTATTATCTTCAACACAAATCTATTTAGGTATACATCTAGTGATTTCATAGATTAGCAAAGCAAGTTGCTCATGGATAAAAATATCTATTGCTACAAAAACATAAATATTTGATTTTTAAATAGTTTCTAAAATTATTACGGATCATATTAAACAGGTCAGAGAAAAAGTCATAGCATAATCTAAAGGGGGACTTATTTTGTAACATTTTTCAACTTTATTTTGTGCTTGAGATTCTTCCTTCTAAGACTATGGTTTATCACTTGGAAAAACTATAATTCTATTTTCTAGAAATAAATTTCATTACTGAAATTACTCTTATATTTGAGCATTTATTATATAGTTTCAAAATGGTTTCAAATTTTATTAACTCTTCAAATATTAAAATATGGAAACATCAAAAGCAATGATTTTTAAAGACAGGCACATTATAGAAGCCACTTTGAAACTACACAACAAATTTTTTAAAAAGAAAAATCTTTAGTAATAAAATTATAACCTGCTATAATATTTTATTTGTAATCATTCTATGTAAACCTTTTATGTCTTTATTTTTTGCTTATTATTTGAAACAACAATTTTCTTTATAGTAAGACAATATTGAAATTGTCCATTGTTACAGCTTGAACACAGACCATATTTTCTCATAAGTATCTTTTTTATTATCTTTAATTGTAAAATACACCAGAATTATAATTTTAATTAAATCCTTAACTTAAGGTTTATTGAAATTGTTATTGTAATATCTAAATGATTTATATGAATATAGAGTTTTTTTGCTTCATTTGTTTATACATTGGTTTCTAATTTAATTTTATTGAGATAATACTTTTGGAATTTGTTAATGCTATTTTCAGGCACAAACACATAATCTGGTTTTGTAAAATGTTTCACTTAAACATAACTGTATAATTTATTATTTGCAAGGTGATAATCTATTTCAATATATAACAAATCTAAAATCTACTATATACTGAGACTACTTGCAACTTTATTTATTTTTATCTCTTTTCTATTTCAAGGAAAAAATGGAATATCTACCTCACACATAGTTTTTTACTCTGTGTGTGTGTGCGTGTGTGTGTGTGTTTATTCCTTATAAAAATTTCAAGACAAAGTATGGTGATTCTAAATCCTAATGTTGGATAGTAGAGTAAGGTAACTATAGTTAACAACAATGTGTTGTACATTTCATAATAGCTAGTAGACATAACTTGATATATTCACAACGCATAGAAATAAATACTTGAGGTGATACATACCATAAATACTCTGAATTAATCCTTACACATTTTATGCATGTAACAAACTATCACATGTACCACACATACATGTACAAATATTATTTATTAATAAAATAGCTTTCATGATTCAATACTATAAACAAATAATGTCCTATTTTGTCTCTGTAGAAGATGTTTCTATATTTTAATTAAATATCTCAGATATTACAACTAATTTTTTAAAATGTGTCTAGTGGTGGTACATTTGTCAATCTTTTTTTTTTAAATTTCTGTTATTGTTCTTGCAGATATCAAATAGATTATTCTTTTGTTTTATTATCCAGGATGAGAACACACGCACACACACACACACACACATGCATGCACACACACACACACACACACATATCTATATATAGTAAGTAATAAAATTGGTATTTATTCTGCCCAAGTGGTTTCTAATTTTTAAAATTATTATTGTCGATGCTGTGGTTGGTGGTGGTGTTTTATGGTCCTTTGCTTAAAATTTCTTTTTTTATGATAATAATATAGAAAGTCATTTTTTTCTTTTTCAAGGTTTATTTTGGTTTTATTCTTCATGTTTGCATGTTTTAAAGTCCAAATAATTTTGCTCTTATCCTAGATAAATCAGTACACCTAATTCAGAAATAAAATGGTATTTATTTATTCCAAGTAATGGAAAGAGAAAAATTAATATACAAGCTAATCCTCATAACCTATTCCTTTCTACACGTGCTTTTTTCCCCTAAAATTTCAAATTTTTGTCTTCACAGGTTATTCTTATACTCTTACAAAATGTATTACCTTTTTTCATAACACCAGGTTTTAGTCTATGAATAAATTAATTTGATGCTTACCATTACTTTTTTTGTTATCATCGGTTCCAACATCATGAAAATTATGTTATTCAATTAATTCAATGACTGTACTCTTTTACTACAAAATATTGCTGTACTGTGATTTTCATCTTGACACATTTTAAAGAGGTATCTACTAAGTTTTTGGATACTTCAAAGTATATTTCTATTGAAATTATGTGCAAAAGATATCATTGCTGGTATAAAATTCACAGTTCTGTCTTTTCTCCTCATTATTTTAAACACAGTCTTCATTATATTCTGAAATTTTGTGTTTTGAAGTCAGATTATTTCTTTGTTGTTCTATTTCTGCCTTTTATGTTGGAATTAATTTTGTTCTGAAATTCTCTGAATTATTTAGACTATTTCTTCTTTTTACCTGAGCTTTATATGTATTAATTAGTAAATATTACACACTTTTTATTTGCATATTAAGAATTTCCAACAGTTTATACAAAGTTGTCTCGTGGTATATCTTTGAATAATTTAAGTATTTTTCATTTAGCTCTTTAGTTTTATACTTCTTTGAATGTAACTTATAAGTAAGATATTCCTTTTTATTGTGGTTTATTGGTTGTATTTTGGTTGATTTTCTCAAAAGACATTTCTATAGCATCAAATTTGTACTTCCCTTTACCTAATGTCGATTTCTTGTTTGACTGTATTATTTATGCTATTACCTCTTTCCTTATCATTTTTTACTTAATGAAGTTCCTAGAAATATTTAAATGATTATATTAATCTATACTAAATAATCATTTAGCTTCATCAGTAATAACATTAAATCTATACGGTTTAATATTTTTTCCAGAATATTTTGTTAGAAAAATTATTAGACTTCTGGCTGGGCACGGTGGCTCACGCCTATAATCCCAGAACTTTGGGAGGCTGAGGCTGGTGGATCACGAGATCAGGAGATGGAGACCATCCTGGCTAACCCGGTGAAATCCCGTCTCTACTAAAAAAACAAACAAACAAACAAACAAATTAACCAGGCGCGGTAGTGGGCGCCTATAGTCTCAGCTACTCAGGAGGCTGAGGCAGGGGAATGGCATGAACCCAGGAGGCGGAGCTTGCAATGAGCTGAGATAGCACCGTTGCACTCCAGCCTGGGCGACAGCGCATACTCCATTTCAAAAAAAAAGAAAAGAAAAGAAAAGAAAAGAAAAGAAAAGAAAAGAAAAGAAAAAGAAAAAGAAAAAGAAAAAGAAAGAAAGAAAAGAAAATGAAAAACTGTTAGACTTCCTCCAAATTTCTTGATTCTATGAAGTCTCATTTTCTTCCCACGTGGCTAAATAATTCAAAATAATTCATTCATTTATTGTTTTACAAGGAATTCCAAAATGACAGTTTTTTTGTTTTTTTTTTATTTTTGTTTTTTTTGTTTTTTTTTTAAGGTCAGTAATATTACCTATTTGGCAATGTCTCATAAGCACTATTCTTATTAACTGAGAAAAAAATTCAACTATTGCTTTATTAAAACAAAAATAAAAGCAAGTATTTGAGAGATGTAAACATAACGCTGCAGAAAAGTGGTGCCGAGATATTACAGAGCAGCTACTATAATTTTGGTTACGGAACTAGTCAGCATACGTGGCAGATTAAACCTGCATTTACTAAAATCAAGTGTTCTTACCAAACTCTATTGAAACTTATAACTCACAACAGCAGGAATATATAAAATGCAAATATAAAAAATTACAATAAGTTTAGAACTCTTCATATAGATTCATGCAATACTTTTAATGTTAGTAGCCTGCATTCCTAATTTATTTCCACTGGTGTTACTGAATAAAATTATTTTAAGTATATTCAATTAAAATATTGTCATGAAAAGACATCTGTCTCTTTTTACGTATTGCAATGCATTTTATTTTAAATATATCAATAGAAGTGTAGTACTTATAATTACTATATCAACTTTTTCATAGATTGTATTTTTCATGAAAATTTGTCAGTAAATACTTAGAAGATAAAGTTGAGAGAATAAAAGGAAAATATATTTTTACTTATTTTAGATAAGCTAAGAGAGATTAATTTTTTTCTGTTCATTTTTAATGGAGAAAGGAGAAAGTTAAATAAATATAAAAAAATAACTTTCTCTTCCTATGGTAGTCACTTTGGAAAATGTATAACCAGCACTGGAATTCAAATATCATCAAAGAAGTTGAAGCAAATTAAAATTGCTCTTTGAGAATAACTAAAAATAAATATTTACAATACCTGGTTCTGTGAAACAGAAAAGAAAGGTGAAAAGAGTTGTGGGTGATGTTGAGTAAATAACATCTTTGGGTAGACTTTGGCATTTGTTCGTTCATAATTTGGAAAGTCCATGTGTGAATAGGGGTGTGGTTCCCAGGCCAATGGAGTCATGTTCCCATGGGGATTGTGGTTATCTCTGCTGCACCACACAGGTCACCAGGGAAGTGGAGGAAAGCTGGCAGCCATAGGCTTCATCCTGCTCCTATGCAGCTCACAGCCCAAAAGGCTGGTCTCAATCCCACTGCACCGAGTTTATTTCCAGGCAACCAGTCAGCAGGGCTGAGAAGTTTCCACAGGCTGCAAGCCTGCAGGTGGAGAAAGTAAGCAGACTTACAGTTCCTTAGCTGTCTCATGGAAGCTGCAGCAACAATCCATCTCCTTCTATGGGTCTGTGGATTTTCTCAGCTTTCCTGGTATATTCCTGCAGTAGTTCTTGGAGCAAAGGTTCATGATGCGGGTCTCCACATGCTGCTCTGCCCACCTGAGTGGGAGCTGCAAGTTACTGCTGCCTCTTATTTGCCATTTTCCTTGCTCTACGCACATCCTAGTCCCTTTCATTTGTATGTTTTTAATGCCACCTAATTTCCTGATATATATATAAGTTCTTTTAAGAAATGTATTTTTTAAAAGAAATAATATTTATATAATTAAATTCACAGAAAAATAGAAATATATTCTTGCCTTTAAATCATGTTCTGAGTGATGTTAATGCAGTAACTTTTATGAATAGATTTTTTTAAGCTGCTAAGAAGTATAGAGGCGAGGGACAAGGCAAGGGGTCCGTATAGAAGGGCTCCACTGATTATCCACCCTGCAAGGATATCAATTTAACAACAATCTACGCAATAAAAACACTTTCATGAAACCCCCAAATTAGGTACCAGCTCAGTCATAGTGGGATAGAGCACCAAGTGAGCACTTCAGAACCTGAATTTCAGGCCTTAGCTCTTGGACAGCATTTCCGGAACTGCAATGGGCCAGGAAAAAACACACTGCCCTGACAGATGAGTCACAGGCTAGGCAGTATTCACCACAAGCTGACTGAAGAGCTCTTGGTCCTCAAGGGAACATCAATGGTAGTGTGGCAGTAATTCTCATGGTCCTGTGATGATGGTGGCCATAAAATGAGGCTCTTCTGCCTGTAGAAAGAGGAAGAAAAAATGAAAAAGACTGCATTTCATGGTTTGAATTCCAGCTTAACTACAATACAATAGAACAAAAGGTAGACAATTAAAGATTTTTACACCAGTACCTGGCTCCCAGATGTCACCTCTGGAAATGTCCAGGGCCTGAGGAAACTTGCCACCCTTACGGGAAGGACACAAGCTTAACTGGCTTCATGATCTGCTCATTGTAGAGCCCCAGGGCCTTAAGTGACCATAACCAAGTAGTGGTTACAGAGGCCTTGGGCCAAACCCAGTGCTGTTCTGTCTTCAGTTCTGACCAAATGCAATCAGTGGTGGTTGCCAGAAGGGTATTTGTGTCACTCCACTATCAGCTCCCAGCAGCTCAAAACAGATACAGAGTCTACATTTGTTTGAGAGAAAGTAAGGGAAGAGAACAAAAGTCTCTCCCTGGTAATCCAGAAGATAACCAAACTCATAAAGGTGGTACTTTTATGACTCTGCAAGAGTCACGCTGTTACTGGTCTGGCATATATACAATGTTACTGGGTTTGGAGATATCCTAATGCAGATACAGCTTAGATCACAACACTCAAGTCCTTTCAAATACCTGAATTGTCTTCCCAAGAAGGACAGGTACAAACAAGCCTAGACAGTGACGATTGTAATATACAACTAACTCTTCAATGCCCAGACACAGATGAGCATCCATAAGCATTAAGATCATCCAAGAAAACAGATTTTAAAAAATAAACTAAATAAAGCACCAGGGACCAATCCAGGAGAAAAAGAGAAATACAACATTTCAGTAAGATAATTCAAAATAGCTATTTTGAAGAAACTCAAAGAAATTCAAGATAACACACAAAAAAATCAGAATTCTATCATATAACTTTTTTTAAAAGATTGAAAGAATTTTAAAAAATCAAGCAGAAATTCTAGAATTAAAAAATCCAATTGACATAAAAGAATGTATCAGAGACTTTTAATAGCCTAATTGATCCAAAGCAGAGAAAAGAACTAGTGAACTTAAAGACAGGCTATTTGAAAATACACAAGTGCTGTACCAAAACCTATGGGATACAACAAAAACAATACTAAGAGGGAAGTTTATAGCTATGAGTGCTACATCAGAAAAGAGGAAAAACTTCAAATAAACAACCTAATAATGTATTTTAAAGAAGAAGAAAAGCAAGAGCAAGCCAAACCCAAAACTAGTAGAAGAAAATATATAATAAAAATCAGAGCAGAAAGAAATTTATTTGAAGTTAAGAAGACAATACAAAAGATCAATGAAACAAAAAGTTGTTTTTTGAACAGATAAAATTGATGAACCTCTCACTATATGAAGAAAAAAGAAGTGAGAAGATGCAAATAAATAAATAAAATCAGAAATGAAAAAGGAGGCATTACAACTAACACTGCAGAAATTCAAAGTTTCTTTAGTGGATAGTATGAACAACAATCTGCCAATAAATTGGAAAATCTAGAAGAAATGGACAAATTTCTAGACACATACAAGCTACAAATTTGACCCATGAAGAGATCCAAAACCTGAACAAATGAATAATAACAAGATTAAAGTTGTAAAAAAAAAAATCATGAAGCAAATAAAAACTTCAGACCTAATGACTTTATTTCTAATTTAGCCAAACACTTATTGAAGAACTAGCACCAATCCTAGTCAAGCTATTCTGAAAAAAATAAGAGGAGGGAATACTTCCAACCTTATTGTACAAGGCCAGTATTACCCTAATACCAAAACCCCAGACAAAGGTACATCAAAAAGAAAAACTACAGGCCAAGATCTCTGATAAACATTGATGCAATAATCCTCAACAAAATACAAGCAAGCTTCATACAACAACACATTAAAAAGATAATTCATTATGACCAAGTGGGATGCTAGGATGGTTCAACATAAGCAAATAAATCAGTGTGACACATCATACGATTTTGCTGTGCCCCCACCTAAATCTCATCTTGAATCACAGCTCCTACAATTCCCAAGTTTCATGGGAGGGACCCGGTGAGAGGTAATTGAATTATAGGGATGTGTTGTTTCTGTGCTGTTCTCATGATAGTGAATAAGTCTAATGGTATATGATGGTTTTACAAAGGGGTGTTTCCCTGCACAGGTTTGGTTATTCTCTCTTGCCTGCCACCATGAAAGATGTGTCTTTTGCTTTCTACCACTATTGTGAGGCCTCCCCCATCATGTGGAACTGTGAGTCCATTAAGCCTCTTTTTCATTGTAAATTACCCAGTCTTAGATATTTCTTTATCAGCGACAAGAAAACAAACTAAGACGGTAAATTCATACCAGGAGTGGGATGCTGATGAAAAATACCTGAAAATGTGGAAGCAACTTTGGAACTGGGCAACAGGCAGACCGTGGAACAGTTTGGAGGGCTCAGAAGAAGACAGAAAAATGTGGAAAAGTTTGAAACTTCCTAGAGACTTGTTGAATGGCTGTGAGCAAAATGCAGATAGTGATATGGACAATAAAATTCACACTGTAGTGGTCTCAGATGGAGATGAGGAACTCATTGGGAAGTGGAATAAAGGTAACTCTCGCTATGCTTTAGAAATGAGAATGGAGGCATTTTGCTCCTGACCCAGAGATTTGTGGAATTTTGAACTTGAGAGAGATAATTTAGAGTATCTGGTGGAAGAAATTTCTAAGCAGCAAAGCATTCAAGTTGTGACCTGGGTGTTGTTAAAAGTTTTCAATTTTAAAAGGGTAACAGAGCATAAAAGTTTAGAAAATTTGCAGACTGACAATGCGATAGAAAAGAAAAAAACTATTTTCTCTGGAGACTTTCAAGCCTGCTGCAGAAATTTGCATAAACAATGAGGAGCCAAATGTTAATCACCAAAACAATGGGGTAAATGTCTCTAGGGCATGTGAGAGACCTTTGCAGCAAATCGTCCACCACAGGCCTGGAGACCTAGGGAAAAAAAAATGGTTTTGCAGGCTGGGCCCAAGGCACCTCTGCTGAGTGCAGCCTAGGGACTCGGTGCCCTGTGTCTCAGCCACACTAGCCATGGATAAAAGGGGCCAATGCACAGCTTGGGTTATGGCTTCAGAAGGTGCAAGTCCTAAGCCTTGGCAGCTTCCACATGGTGTTGAGCCTGCAGGTGCACAGAAATCAAGAACTGAGGTTCGGGAACCTCTGCTTAGATTTCAGAGAATGCATGAAAATGCTTGGATGTGCAGGCAGAGGTGTGCTGCAGGGATAACCTCTGCTAGAGCCCTGCAGAAGGGAAATGTGGGGTACAAGCCTCCCAACAGATTCATGGATAACCTCTGCTAGAGCACTGCAGAAGGGAAATGTGGGGTACCAGCCTCCCAACAGATTAATGGATAACCTCTGCTAGAGCACTGCAGAAGGGAAATGTGGGGTACAAGCCTCCAAACAGATTCCCCACTGGGGCACTGCTTAGTGGCTTAGTGGAGCTGTGAGAAGCTGGCCACCTTCCTCCAGACCCCAGAATGGTAAACCCTCTGAAAATCTGCACTGTGCACCTAGGAAAGTCACAGACATTTAACGCCAGCCCATGAAAAGAGCCAGTAGGGGGGACTATACCCTAAAAAACCGCAGGGGCAGAGCTGCCCAACACCATGGGAGATCACCTCTTGCATCAGTGTGACTTGGATGTGAGCCATGGAGTCAAAGGAGATTGTTTTCGAACTCTAAGATTTGACTACTCTGCTGGATTTTTGACTTGTATGGAGCCTGTAGCCCCACTCTTTTGGCCAATTTATTTCATTTGGAAGGGCTGTATTTACCCAATTCTGGTACCTCCATGGTATCAAAGAAATATCTAATTTACTTTTGATTATGCAGCCTCATAGGCAGAAGAAACTTGCCTTGTCTCAGTCGAGACTTTGGACTGTGGACATTTGAACTAATGCTGAAATGAGTTAAGACTTTGGGGGACTGTTGGGACGGCATAATTGGTGTTGAAATGTGAGGACATAAGATTTGGGAGGGGCCAGAGGTAGAATGATTTGGTTTGGTTGTGTCCCCACCCAAATCTCATCTTGAATTATAGCTCCTATAATTCTGACATGTCATGGCAAGCACTTGGAGGGAGGTAATTGGATCATGGTAATGGGTCTTGTCCTTGTTGTTCTTGTAATAGTGAATAAGTCTCATGAGATCTGATGGTTGCATAAAAGGGAGTTTCCCTGCCCAAGTTTTGTTATTCTCTCTTGCCTGCCACCATGTAAGACATGTCTTTCACCTTTCACTATGATTGTGAGCCCTCCCTAGCCATGTGGAACTGTGAGCCCATTAAATCTCTTTTTCTTTATAAATTACTCAGACTTGGGTATGTCTTTATCAGCAGTGTGAAAGTGGACTAACACAATCATATCAGTGAAATGAAGGACAAATCTATATGATCATTTCAATTGACACTTAGAAAATATTTGATAAAATGTAACATCATTTCATAATAAAAATTCTCAAAAAAGTGGGTTTAGAAAGAAAATACCTCAACATAATAACCACCATATACAACAAGCCATAGTGAGTTTTATACTCAATGGGGAAAAACTGAAAGCCTTCCTTCTAAGATCAGGAACACAGCATGATGCTTACTGTCACAACTGTTATTCAACATAGTACTGGAAGTCCTAGATAGAGCAATCAGACAAGAAAGACAAATAAAGGGCATCCCAAATGAAAAGAAGACAGTCAAATTATTCTTGTTTGCAGATGCTATGAGGTTATATTTGGAAAATCCTAAAGACTCTACAAGAAAACTATTTGAACTTCTAAACAAATTTAGCAAAGTTGCAGGATACAAAATAAATATACAAAAATCAGTGGCATTTCTGTACACAAACAGTGACCAATCTGAGAAAAAAAAAATTAGAAAAGCAATTCCACTTATTATAGCTACAAATGAAGTAAAATACCTAGGAATTAATCAAAGACATGAAAGGTTTCTACAATAAACACTATAAAACATTCATGCAAGAAACTGAAGAAGCCTCCAAAGGAAAAAAAAAAAAAAAAGAAAGATATTCCACGTTCATAAATTGGAAGAATCAATATTGTTAAAATATCCATCTACCCAAAGCAATATACAGACTTACTGGAATTCTTATAAAAACCCCAATGAATGACATTCCCCACATAAATAGAAAAAAAATCCTAAACTTTATATGGAACCACAAAGACCCAGAATATTCAAAGCTATCACAAGAAAAAAGAACAAAACTGGAAGAATAATATTACCTGACTTCAAATTATGCTACATAGCTATAGTAACAAAAATGGCATGGTGGTGGCATAAGGACAACATATAGATCAGTGGAACAGACTAGAGAATTCAGAAAAAAAATCTATAATCTACTGCTAACTCATTTTCAACAAGGGTGCTAAGAACATTGGGGAAAGGCAGTCTCTTCAATAAATGGTGCTGGGAAATATATATATCCATATGCAAAAAAAAAAAAAGAAATTAGAACACTATCTCTCACCATATACAAAAATCGTATCAAAATTAATTAAATACCAGTCTCAGACCTCACACTATTAAGCTATAAACGAAAACATTAGGAAACTCTCCAGGACATTAGACTAGGCAAAGATTTCTTTCCTTTTTATTTATTCATTTATTTATTTTTTGAGACAGACTCTTGATCTGTCACCTGGGCTGGAGCGTAGTGGTATGATGCTGCCTCACTGCAACCTCCACCTCCCAGGTTCAAGTGATTCTCCTGTCTCAGCCTCCCAAGTAGCTGGGAATACAGGCACATGCCACCACACCTGACTAATTTTTGTATTTTTAGTAGAGACGGGGTTTCTACTAAAACCCACTTTGGCCAGGCTGATCTTGAACTCCTAACCTCAAGTGATCTACCTGTACCTGTCTCCCAAAGTGCTGGGATTACAAATGTGAACCACCACTCCCAGCTGTGAAAAGATTTCTTGAGTGATACCCCACAAGCACAGGCAACCAAAGCACAAATAGACAAATGGCATCACATCAAGTTAAAAATCTTGTGCACAATAAAGGATACAACCAACAAAGTAAAGAGACAAGCCACGGAATGAGAGAAAATATTTGCAAATTATCTATCTGACAAGGGATTAATAATCAAAATACAGAAGAAGCACAAATACCTCTATAGAAAAAAAAATCAAATAATCCATTTAAAAATGGACAAAAGATATGAATAGACATTTTTCAAAAGAAGACACATGAATGGCAAACAGGTATATGAAAAGGTACTTAAAATCACTGAGCATCAGGGAAATACAAATCACATCTATGAGATATCATCTCACCCCAGTTTAAATGGCCTATATGCAAAATACAGGCAGTAACGAATGCTAGTGAGATGTGGAGAAAAGAGAACCCTAGTACATTGTTTGTGAGAATGTAAATTAGTACAAACACTATGAAGAACAGTTTATTTGTTCCTCAAAAAAATAAAAAAATAGAACTACCGTATGTTTCAGCAATCTCTTTGCTAGGTATACACCCAAAAGGAAGGAAATTAGTATATCAAAGACATATCTGCACTCCCTTGTTTATCGTGATACTACTTACTACAGTCAACATTTGGAAGTAACCCAAGTGTCCATCAACAGATGAATGGATAAAGAAAATGTAGTACATATATACAATGGAGTGCTATTCAGCTGTAAAAAAAGAATGGGATTGTGCCATTTGCAACAATATGGATGGAACTGGAGGTCATTATGTTAAGTGAAGTATGGTGGACACAGAGAGACAAATTTCGCATGCTCTCACTTCTCTGTGAGAGCAAAAAGTTAAAATAATTGAACTCATAGAGAAATGGTTACCAAAAGCTGGGAAGGGTAGTAGGGGTGGAGGTGAGGCAATGGGGATAGTAAAGGAATACAAAAAATTAGTTAGAAAAGATGAATATTACCTGGTAGTTGTTAGTACAACAGAGTGTCTGTAATCAAAAAATACTTTAATTGTACATTTTAAAATAACTAACAGCATAATTGGACTATTTGTAACACAAAGGAGAAATGCTTGAGGTGATGTATACCCCATTACCTGAAGTAATTATTACATATTGCATGCCTGTATCAAATTATCTCATGTATCCCATATATATATATACCTACTATGTACCTACAAAATTCTTTAAGTATAGAAGTTTAAATCATTAAGTCTTGTATGTTTCCTGTGATATTCACTGGGCTTCCACATACATTTCGTTTGACAGAATAGTGCATAAGAAAATATAAGAGTGTCACTTAGTTTATGTGTGACTTAAAAAATGAACAAACCAAAGGCAAGTGTCCCTCCAACTTGTGTCTGAAATATGAGTTTAAATTGACAGCCAAAATCTCCTGCCTTGGAGCTCGGGGACATAACTCTAGTAAGATGAAAAACAGGTGCAATGTGATCTCAATCAAAACTTCAGGAGTGCTTACGGTATGGGGGAAATACCTTTAAATATGCATTTAGAGTCAATAATGCAACCAAATCATGTGCATCATGATCTACTTTGGAGAGAAGAAATACTTTTTGAAACAATGATCAAGGTATGCCAAGTCACATTATTAAATTATTTTGTGAAAGCTAGTAAATAGAAACAAAACAAATTAAAAATAGTAACATTCTAATGATTGAAGCAATATTTGAATCTGCATATGCAAATCTACATGAGGCATGAACCAGTAAAAGTAAATATTCTTTTCTACTATAAAAAGGTTTAATTATTATGGAAAAATAAAAGTTAAACATATGTATATATGTGATATTTTTATGTAACCAGACAACCTATAATGATCAAATCAGAGCAGCTGGGGTACTTATTACCTCAAGCATTTATCATTTATTTATGTTAGAAGCATTCTTATTCCACTCTTTTCTTTTGAAATAGACAATAAATTATTGTTAGCATTGTCACCTTACTGTGCTACTGAACACTAGGCTTTATTTCTTCCACCTAATTCTATTGTTCTACCCATTAGCCATCCCTTCTATATCTGACCTCCCCACTTTTGATGTAACAAATGTTATAGTATTTTTAATGTAGTAAATTACATTATCATTTTTAGTTGTATTAGCCATTTGTCAAAATTATCTCTAGTTCTATAATTAAATTTATTTTTATTTATTTATAAATTAAAGTGATTACTTTGTCATACTCACTTTATTTTATAGCTGTCTCTCCATATATATGTGTGCGTGCGTGTGTGTATATATATATATACACACATACACACATACATATATGTATTTTTTTTTCTGATCACAGTCACTTCACTGACTGCTGTGTAGCTGCCTGTGACTAAGTGAGCAGTATGACAGAGAGGGTTACTCAGGCCTTTGAAGAAGCTATTCTGAACACCTGCTTAGAGAACTAGCACATTCTCAGCTGGAAAGTTTGCTAGAGCCATAACAAAAGAGTACATCGTGAAAGTAAAGTCAACGTACACTTGGGTGAGAAGGAAGCAATTATGAAACAAATCACGATACAGGCTAGTACTTCAAAATTAGTTGGGTGGTCTCATTCACAGTGCCACTGGAAATTGGCGTATAATTTGACATGCTTGGATAATAGAATGCGTTGAAACCGACAAGCAGTTCACTCACATATTGACCTAGTTCTCATTTGGAAATATAGATATCAATTCCTGCTTCCCAGGGAGGATTGATACCAGGATGAATACAGATCATAAGAGTACAATTAAACTATCTGATTATCTTTCTGAGGAGTCAAAAACCACAGGAGTTATTGTTGCATGGCGTTCGCAATGAGAAATAGTAGTTCTTCAGATTTGTTGGAAGGTAGCTAATATGAGGATGTTAAAACACAATGGTAGTATGTTTCCCACTGGAAAAAGTCTGTGGTAAATACATAATATTGGTGATGCCAATTTAAATGTAATAAACATATTGCTCATCACTGGCTGATGCAGCTTGGAAACTTTTGGTTGCATGCGTATTTCAGAAAAATGTATCTGGGATTACGGTTCTCACAGTGAAAACTTTACTTTCTGCCAAGATTGTGATTGAGCTGCATGATCCAGATACAGTGTACATACATGGGAACCTATTATAATTGTTTGACTATTGAGATCAGCTAGAGTTCTACTGGGATTCAAGAAATAGAAATCTCTGGTTTAGTACTGTGTGATACAACTGTACGAATGATAGAAAGCCTCCATGTGTATACAGTGCATTACAATTGTCCCCAGCCACATGTGGCTATTGAGCACTTGAAGTGTGGTGTTTTAATGAAACTAAATTTAACTTAATTGAAAGTGAATTTTAAATAAACACATATGGCTAATAGTTACCTCTTTGTACAGTGCCAGTTCTTTGCCATAAAGTCAAAACAACTGAAAATGAGCAACTCATCGTACACATAGTTAAAAGGCAACAGTTTAGCTGATAGTGGTTTGGCTGTGTCCCCACGCAAATCTCATCTTGAATTGTAGCTCTTATAAATCCCAAGTGTCCTGGGAAGGACCAGTGGGAGGTAATTGAATCATGGGGTTGTTCTTTCCCATGCTGTTCTCAAGATAGTGAATAAGTCCCACGAGATCTGATGATTTTATAAAGGGGAGTTCCTCTGCACCTGCTCTGTTTGCCTGTTGCCATGTACGACGTCCCTTTGCTCTTCCTTCATCTTCCACCATGATTGTGAGGCCTCCTTAGCCATGTGGAACTGTGAGTCCATTAAAACTCTTTCCTTTATAAATTACTCAGTCTTGGGTATGCTGAGTCTCAGTAATTTACAGCAGCATGAGAACGGACTAATACAGGTCGGAATTTTGTGTCTTATGTATCTAAGTCTCAATTCTGACCAGAAGTCCAAAGGTGGTATTCCAGTGTTATTTCAAGAGTTCATTAATTCAATCACAAGGATAAAACTTCTTATCCTTTGACTCCACCATCTTTATGGTATCCAAGTGTGTCTCATCATGGACACATGTTGTCAGAAGCTCCAAGAATCAACAACCTCATTTAAAACATCTTAGAGCGGGAAAGTAAGATAGAGTCCTTCCCTATCTCATTCTTCACATTAGGAAAGAAAACTTTTCCTAGAAGACATCCCACAGACTTTACTTGCATTTTATTTGTTTTTATAATTCATACATTTGCATTTTATTTGTTTTTATAATTCACATAAGTGGAACTAGCTGCAGAAGTTAATGGGAATGTGATTGCTTGACATTTTTGAATCATTGGAGATAGGCTCAGGCAACAAGAAGAAAGAGGAAAAAATAACATTGAGTAAGACTCCAACAGTTTCTTCCAGGCATATTAGTCTTGAAGAAAATCTCAGCTGGAAAGGGAAATTAAAAAAAAAAAAAAACAGAATATGTAATATATGCTTTAGCAGAAACATTAAAATGTACTGGGGGCCTCAGGAGGTAGGCAATGGTGAAAGGTGTCTTTTCAGGATTTGAGAAAAGGATTTAAGAAAGGAAGAGATTATGGCTTATTTAAACATATGGTATGTTGTGAAGTATGAAAGAATAGGAAACTAGAAGGCTTACTAAGAATTAAGTTATCTAAATGAAGTATGTCATGATAAAAATGTACATATCAGATCAGATATACTGGGAAAGTGCTGAACAACTTTCAGTGGGGATTGGTATTATTAGATTAATTATTGATTGTCATAATATTTAATGTGTACCAGGAAGATAGAATATGATAGAGATGTCTCAGTCCCCAAATACCACCACACCCAAACTGGAACCCTGCCCTGCTTCCTAGTTTATTTTACTTTATGGCGATAATCACCTCCTAATATACATTGGGCCTTTGCAACACGGTTATGCCCCTCCTGCCAAAGCCTTCCCCACCTCCGCCTGCTTTTTTTTTTTTTTTTTTTTTTTGAGTTTGACAGAGTCTCTCTCTTGTCACCAGGCTGGAATGCAGTGGCACGATCTCCGCTCACTGTAACCTCCGCCTCCCAGATTCAAGCGATTCTCTTGCCTCAGCCTCCTGAGTAGGTGGGATTACAGGTGCACACAACCACACCCGGTTAATTTTTGTACTTTTAGTAGAGACAGGGTTTCACCATGTTGGCCAGGCTGGTCTTGAACTCCTGACCTCAGGTTATCTGCCCGCCTTGGTCTCCCAAAGTGCTGAAATTACAGACATGAGCCACTGCACCGGGTCCTCCCTGGCTTGTTATTTTACTCTTCTCTCACTTTATTCTAGCCACACTAATCTTTCTGATCTATGCACAGATCAGTGATCTCCTTTATTGAGGTATTTATAATTGCTGTTCAATCTATTTGAAATATTTTTTCCTTGTTCATTCCATGACTTGATCTTTCTCTGATGTTTATCAAGTTTGACCCCAGAGAAACCATCTATGAACAACATATGTAATGTTACAACAAACACCCTCCCTGACGTAGCAAATTCTATACACATTTCTAGATTTTTTAAGCGTAGAAATTTTTCTTATAGAACCTATATATTTTGGTTAATATTCCAGATATTGAACTATATAAAAATTATATAAGCACAAAGATATTATCTCTTTTGCTCACCTCTATCTGTTCATGTTGCCACACATAGTTGAGGTCTTATAAATACTTACTAAAATATTATATTTACATTTCATAATAATTGTATGCCTGCAACCATCTCCTTCTTACTAATAATGTCCTACAGATAAGGCTGTTAGGTTGTTTATTCATTTATTTCAGACTTAGTATTTGCTTTTTAATACCCATGTAAATAATTGTTTGTTCTTTGAGTCATAGTGGCCGACCCTGCAAACATGCATGACATTATATGAGTTATGAGTCCAGTTATGAGTTTCATCTCGTTCTGATAATACTGACTTAAAAATAAATGATTAAATTTTATTTATTTTTGAATTATTATTATTTAAATTGACAAATGTAAATTTTATATATATACATATATATTTATGGTGTACAACATAATGTTTTGAAATATATACATGGTAAAATGCTTAAATTAAGCCAGTTAATACATGCACTACCTCATATGTCATTTTCTTATTGCAGGATATTAATCAATATTTTAAAAATGAATATATTTGAATTTAAGCTCCATACATTAATAGTAAAGGTGGTCTATTTTCTCTTATAAAAATAATCAGTTAATAATCAACTATTAGTTGTTTTTTCTAGAGAGGGCATATGCTCCTAATTAAAAATAGACCTCCTCCCAAACTCTCTTTATTCATTTAAATTTTTTGACTGGTTTTCTTCATATTTTAGTTTGCAATCTCTGTTGTAATTAATTGAAAACTTGAGAAGAATAAAAAATTATTTTCACTAAGTATTAAATCTCTTCAGAGGAACTGAAGAGATTCCTCTGAAGGAATTAGTTCTAATTTTATAATGAAATATAACTATTTATTGATAGAATTGTGTTCTTATTGTATTAGTGTGGGTATTTTTGTAGTATTTATATTTATTTTTTGTTTTGTAATTCAATTTATTGGCCAATTTATCACTTAACATCAGCTCTCCAGATTAATTAAATCTAAAACATCATGAAGAGTCTTGTTGTCTTTAATTAGTGATTGGGCTTTAAAAAAACCTGAACAAGAAAACCGGGAGAAGAGCAATAGGATTGGGAGGCTGGGAAGCATGAACAGAGGTTGATCAACTTGAAATACTCTTTAGCACTGGAATTTTTGCAAACTACTTTACAGATAATATAATACTTTGACAATTTTTAAAAGTAAGTTGAGAATACATTAGAAGGAATTTGAAAGTGTGGCCCTGATCCATAGTGAGAAGGTAGTATCCAACAAACATGAAGGAAGGCCAACCTTTCTCCTGGCCCCAATCCAGACTCAGCATCTTTATATTAAAAACTTTATAAATCTTGATTATACCTCCTAAAGGTTGGAAAAACTCAAATGAGTGATTTAAATTATATTGTGCATTTGCACTTTTAAAAATCCATGTAATATTTGAAATTTGTTGATGTTATTGCTCTAGTACAGGAGATTAAAGGGTGATTTAGGAGAAGGGACTATATTTATAGAATTAAATGTCCCAGAGAAGGTGAAAGTAGATGATTCCAAAGCTCATGAATAAGAGATAGCCTCTGGCATGTGGCATGAGTTAAGGGACACAGGACGTACAGCAGAGCATGAATGAAATGCAGGTGGTTTGCTACATTTGGTGCTGGAAAGAGGTCATTACTATCTGATTAAGGTTTTACATGTTATCAGTATCTATGCACATACCTACTATAATATCTATATTTTAAGGAAACGAAAGACAATATCATTCACCATGAGTAAGAAGTGATAAAATGTATGCGAAGTCTGAGGAGAAAATAGGTGGAGTACAAATAGTTATTGGAGAGTATGGGAGAGCATACACCCTAGTGCAGGGCAGTAGCGGTTGCTAGGCTGTGTTGAGTGACTGAGATCTTTCATAATAAATTAGGGATGATCACTTAACATAAATATGTGTTTTTCTTCAGGTACAATCAGTTGCTTAGGTGTTGGTGAAAATTCAACTAATATTAATATTAATAATTACTAATAATTATTCTATCAAGGGCTGTATTAAACACTTTAAATATATAAACTCTCTTACAACAAAAACACACTAAGGTACAATAATCAATCCAACATTACACATGATTTTTTGAGATTAACTTGCAAAAATATTTGCGTTTATCCAATGTGCAAGGTGGAGAGACAGAATGAGAAGATACTAAGAATGTAGGAATGGAGTGAGTCCTAAAGCAAGTGAATGACAGAATATGATAAGCAGAGAGTGGGATGCCTCAAATCTAGATATTAGATATAGTGGTTACTGACAAGTCAAGGTCACGGTTTTTTTTTCTCTTCAAATGGTTGACTTATGTTAAGTACCAAAATAGTATTAAGAAGTGAGGTAGGGAGAGCAACTGTGAGAGGAAGCACAGTAGGAAAACAGAGGAAAATAGCGGAAAGGGTGATCATCAATGAACATGAAGGAATAACTAAGAAAACATCACTGAGTGTGGTACCTATAACACAATTCACCACGATTTCTTATTGCTTTCTAAAAGGGATTGAAAAATGCCTAGAAAACAAAAGAGTGAATATTGAGAATGGAAGCATAAATGTAAAATTTTTAAAAATAAAGTATATCTGCTTTTTCAATTTCAAGTCTTGATTGCATTTTACCTATATAATATCTCTGCAATGTTTTTGCACTGCCTTTAGGAACACTTCAATTTTATTCATTAGTATAGCTGCAAGTAGACATAAAATTCTCAGGTGGTATTTATTATATTGCCTATAAATATGCAATAGATTTCATTTGCTGGTGTTTTAAGGATAAATAATTAAAAGATCTAAAAATGTATCCCTACTTCCCTATTTTAAACAAAGAAAAACAAAATAATAGTTTAAATAGATTTTCACAATGCGCAATAATATTATTCTTGAATTTATTTTCACATTTTTCTGTTCAAGTTTCCATTTTCATAAGTGAATATTACACTCTACAATCAATAAATACTTTTATAGAAACCCATATATCTGTAAGTTCCATAGCACGGAAACAAAAACAGAGCAGTCCTTGAAATTAGATTAAGTGTAGCTGCAATAATTTTATATTTAACATTCAAATAGCCTTTTATATCAATAGCTACCGAGTTTCATATTGCTCAAAAAAGTAATTACTTTCTGTAAACTCTTGTCCAAGCTATCATGTAAAATATTTGTCTGATCATCATGGCAGAAAATGTCTTCAAAGAAAATATGTATGTTTCACACAACGGGCATTTTATCTACTGTCATAGAAACCCTTTCCTTTTATTTCCTTCAGAAGTTTTGAAGAAAGAATCTTTAAAAGAAACCTCTTTATATAGTTGTGAATAATCACTTTCTACATAGGTTATCTTGTATAGAATAGAAATAGTTTTGTCAGTCTTTTGTGATCCCCAACCTTTTCACAAGTGAGGTTTCATATTGAGCTCTACTGAATATTCTTCGTTTGTAATAGTTTAAAAAGGTGATTTTTAAACAGAGTGTAACACAATTAATAGATTTGTATACACTTCTTTTCTTTTATTTTCCTTCCAGGATCACTGTTGAAATGCTTGTACTCACTTCACTTCATCTCTAGTTTTTGCATGCTCCAATATTCTTCTTATTTTATCACTGATATATAAGTTTAAATCTATTTTGTATTTCACATCCTGGAATAACAGATGTTTCCTTTTTGATTCATTTCACCTTAAGCTGCTCTAGTCCTCTGGGAATATTAACTCAACTAAAAACATAGTGACAAGCCAGCAACCAAAAATCACTTGAAATTTACCAGAATAACTCAAACCCAACATGATTCATTCACTTCAAGCTCAAATGGTGTTTGTTTGCATTATTTATTGAATGTATACAAGTAATATTTCAGTTATTTTTTTCCAAATGCCATTTCAGCATCTACTAACATACAGGCATACCTTGGAGACATTACGGGTTTAGTTCAATACCACTGTAATAAAGTGAGTTTTAGAATAGAGAGTCACACACATTTTTAGGTTTCTCAGTACACAGAAAGTTATGTTTACACTATTAATCAGTCTATTAAGTGTGCAATATCATTATGTTTCAAAAAAAGATACATTAATTTAATAACATTTTATTAGTAAAAATGCTAGTGATCATTTGAGCCTTCAGTGAATTGTAATTTGTGTGCTTGTGGAGGGTCTTGTCTCAGTGTTGATGACTGTTGACTGATCAAGGTGGTAGTGGCTTAAGGTTGGGGTGGCTATGACAATAGGGCAATAATAAAGTTTGCCACTTTTATAGACTTTGCCTTTCATGAAAAATTTCTTTGCAGTGTGCAGAGGTGTTTGATCACATTTTTTCCACAGTAGAACTTCTTTCAAAATTGAAGTCAAACTTCTCAAACTCTGCTCCTGCTTTATCAACTAAGTTTAAGAAATATTCTATACGTGTTGTTGTCATTTCAGTAATTTTCATGGCATGTCAACAGGAACATATTTCATCTCAAGAAATGACTTTTTTGCTTATCCATAAGAAACAATTCCTCATCTATTCAAGCTTTATTATGAAATTGCAGCAATTCAGTCACATCCTCAGACTCCATTTGTAATTCTAGTTCTCTGATTATGGCCACCATATTTGCAGTTACATTGGCCATTGAAGTCTTTGTTTGTTTATTTTTTCCTATGAAGTTTTTAAATTCCTCAAAGTCATGCATGAGGGTTGGAATCAACTTCTTCCAAACTCCTGTTAATGGTATGTGTACCTCCTCCCATGAATTACAAATGTTCTTAATGACATCTAGAATGATGAAAATTTTCTGGAATGTTTTCACTTTACTCTTCACAGATCCATCAGAGAAATTCTTGTCTGTGGTAACTATAGTTTTACTAATGATTTTTTAAAAACATTATGGCTTGAAAGTCAAAATGAATTCTTGTTCCCCAGGCCTTCAGAATGAATGTTACGTTAAAAGGCAGGAAAGCACATCAGTCTTCTTGTACATTCCATTAGAGCTCTTGGGTGAATATGTGTTGTCAACAAGCAGTAATATTTTGTTACTGTTAAAAGAAAAGCAGGAATCTTCTTTTTCTGAGCTTTTCCTGATACTTTTTCAGGGTCAACAGTGGGCTTAAAATAGTCAATAAACCACACTGTAAAGAAATGTGCTCTCATACAGGCTTTGTTGTTCCATTTATAGAGCACAGGCTGAGTGTATTTAATTCTTAACAGCACTGGAATTTTCATAATGATAAATGAGCATTGGCTTCAACTGGAGGACATCAGATGCATTTGCCACCAACAAGAAAGTCAGCCTGTCCATTGAAGCTTTGAAGGTAATAATTGACTTCTCCTCTCTAGCTATGAAAGCCCTGGATCACATTTTCTTTAAATATAAGGCTGTTTCTTCCACATAAAAATTGTACTGTTTAATATGGTCACCTTCATCAGTCATCTTAGCTAGGTCCACTGGATAACTTGCTGCTGCTTCTACATCAGCACTCGCTGTTTTATTTTGCACTTTTATGTTATGAAAATGTCTTCTTTACCTAAACTTCAGGAACCAACCTCTGCTAGCTTCAAACTTTTCTTATTCATCTTGTTCACCTCTCTTAGGCTTCAAAGAATTGAAGAGAATTTGGGCCTTGCTCTGGATTACGCTTTGGATTAAGGGCATATTGTGGCTGACTTTATATTCCTTCAGACCACTAAGGCTTCCTCCATATCTACAATAAGGCTATTTCACATTCTTAACATCCATGTGTTTACTGGAATAGTGCTTTTAATTTCTTTCATGAACTTTTCATTTGTATTGGCAACTTGGCTAAGTGTTTGATAAAAGAAGCCTAGCTTTCGGTCTGCCTCAGCTTTTGACATGCCTACCTTACTAAGCTTAATCATTTCTAGCTTTTGATTCAAAGTGTAAGATTTCGACTCTTTCTTTAACATTTGGAGGCCACTGTAGGTTTATTAATTGGCCTACTTTTGTGTTTCATCAAAGAGGGAGGCCAGAGTAGAGGGAAAGAGACACGGGAATAGCCAGTCAGTGGAGCAGAGCACACATATTTATGAAGTTCACTATACAAATATGAATTTATAAGTGACATATACATTTAATTCATTATCAAATTATTTAAAACTGCCCAAGATGCTGACAAAAAATTATTCTAAAACTGAACACATTATGAAGAGTAATTACATATTAACATTACATATAGCATTTTATTCTATTTATGAAATAGTAATAATTCATAAAGTTTGATTCAGATGCAAAAGAATAACAATATACATATACAGTGCAGAAAACTTCTATTCTGGTATAGTCACCAAATTAGAAATAATCAACTTACCCTCAATGAAATTCTAGCCACATTTTTTAAAAGACATTTTGAAATCTAAATGATAAATTTAGATGAAAATAAACAATATCATATTTTTAATATGCAATTCAAAATAATTGCATATGACACTATTTTAAACTGCATACCTAAAGGTTTGAAAATCATCAAAGTAGTTAAATCAGATACAACATACTTTACAGATTTCCTTCAAACTAAGTCATCTTATATACATTAATAGTAGTTCTTGAGACATTATTTCATAATTAATGAGCAAGGATATCAAAGTGTTTAAAACGAAAGTTAATTATTGGTTATCAAGTCTTAATGTAGAAGTGAAAGACCGGGACAAGGCTGATTTTGGAGTTTATAGACAGTAAGAAAGTGCCCTTATTGTGAATTCTTAGCACTTGTCAATGTTTCTTCTGTCATAGTCCCCTCACTCTTATATGCATTCCTACCATAGAACCATGTTATTCTTTCATATCCATCATTTTCATACATAATTATTTTGTTATTTATTCTGCTTGGTATTATCTATTATCCTCAGAAGAACACAAGTACCATAACCAATGCTACCTACTTATAATGTTATAACTCTAGCCCTTATTCCACTACAAAATCTAGAATATAGTAATGACTGAACCCATATTTGTTCAGTTAATAAAATAATTATAGAACTTGTATTTGTTTCAAAGTAGTATATAATGTGTGAACGCAGTGGCAATGGAAAGTATTTATTATGATTTACTTAATAAATAAATTAATCGAGAAGAAAAAGATGTCTACTGACCACCGACATTACACACCAAAATTAGTTAATAGACATGTGATATCACAAAAAAATAGAAAGAAGTGGAAAAATATCATTTTACCAAAAAAAGGACAAGCACTATTTTCTAGAAAATAAAATATACAAAAAAAGAGTACTAAATGAAATGAGAGTTTAAAAAGTGAGGAGAGCAGCAACACAGGTTGTAAGCCGGAAGAGATGAGATCTAGAAAGTTGCTGTGAGCCATTGCGATTGGTTAAAGACAGATAGAGAAACAATTTTAATTGAGTTTAACTATGTTTTCTGTGATATAATTCTTTTCCCACAATTTATAAGACTGTCATAGAGATGTACGTTTTATGTGAGATCCAGTTTGTTGTTGGACACATATGTGCATGTGTGTGTTCTACAGACATCATATTGACATGAACCTTTAAGTGATAACATAGCATCTCAAGTATATTTAGGTTACAATACACAAAGCCAAAAGATTCTGGGTGGTGGAGTGCTGTTGGGTTGTGTAAATAAGCAAGAGGTACAGAAGCTAGATAGAAACAGACAGTTGATAACTAGCAGGTTAAATACAGACCAAGTAAAACATTACAAAGATGACAGTCCACTTGCAGGGCTGCCCACACTATGGCTTCATCTTTCCCTCCATTTCTCCACTCCATTGTCTTTCTCATCTTGTAATGCAAATTTAACAAAAACAAATTTCCAACTTGATCTGAGAATAGCAGATTCTAACATGAGTAAAAGGGCCTAAGGGAATGCCATCTACCTCACTAGAACATTGTTTATATAATTGAAATAAGCAAATGCAAGATTCTTCTCTCAGAGGATATATAAATTATTCTGCAACATTCAAGTTGGAGTATGCAATGTTCAATTTATAACATTTAAAAATACCAAAATAAAATAATAGTGGGAATGTTTGGTTCATATATCTCAGGCTTTATAAATTTAATAGCCCAAAGGAAGTAAGCATACAGATACAGTGAAACAAATGTAAGTTAAGAAGTGGTATTGGGCACAGTGATCACACCTATAATCCCAGTAATTTGAGAGGTCAAGATGGGAGGAGTGCTTGAGGCTTGACCTGGGAGGTTGAGGCTCCAGTGACACATCATCATTAACGTGCCACTGCATTCTAGCTGTAATGACAGAGCAAGATTCCATCTCTACAGAAACAAAACAAAACAAAACAAAACAAACAAAAAACTGGACATTTTGGTTATAGATGAAGCTCTTTGTCCCATAACCAGAAAACGATCTTTCTCTTCTAATGAACATCACTTTTTTAAAACATGACTCAGTAATAGGCCAAAAAATGTAAAATTTTTAAAGAAGATATAATACAAAATATATTTTCAATACAATAAAACTGAATATGAGTATAAAAATATTTAAATGGAACAGCAAGAACAAGCACTTGAACATTTATAAATATTAACTTAAAAGCAACTCTTTTCCAACCAGCTTTTTGGTCAAAGAGAGAATTCAACCCATGAATCCAGTGTATCTGAAAATACTATGGTAATAAATTACTATACATCAACTCTGAATCTAAGGGATACTGCTAAAGTAGCATTTAGAAAAAAGATAATTGAGCTTGTGTGAGTGTGTGTATGCGCATGTGTGTAATCATTAAATAAATAATACAGAAAATAAACATATAAAAGGATGATATTAACAGATAGTCTTTTACATAATTATTCTTTCTGTATTTCCCCTTTACCTGACCCCCATTTGAATAGGTAGTAAACCCTTTTTCCATCTCCTCAGGGATAGATGGGAACCAAACACAACCCAGCATTTTGTGCGTGCTCAAAGAGAAACTTAAGTGATTTGAAACCTAAGTAAAAAGAGAATCTGGGGAATTGTAAGAGAAAATAACAATGGTGCAAACATAAGGAAGTAGATTCAATGTAAAATTTCATTTACTCATTGAAAAAAAGGGGGGAAAAGCATTAGCAAATAGGAGAGCAAATAGGGAGCATGAAATAGGAGTGCAGAAGATAAAAATATGGTCTTCAGACTTTCTCAGAAACTTGAAGAAAGCCTATAAAAGAGAATGTTGCATTCTACCCAAATGATAGCCTTGGAAATAGATTGCCTATTTCCAAGCATTTCAAAGTAACATCAAGAAGGAAGTCACCAGACATGAAAGCCTGAGTTGATCTGGGAAACAGGCATTTCAGAAATCTATGGAATATATGGACAGATGACTGGAAGCCATTTCAACACTTGAGTGTTACATAACACTTTGGAACTCTGGGAAATATTAAGTGCATGGGAAGGAGAGCATCTCTAAGAATGCCTGAACTTAAAGTTTTCCATTACATTGGTGAAGGAGGCATAAAAGCAAAATTAGCTTGAGTCATGTAAAATAGAATAATTTCTTTCCTTCCTGACAATTTCTGGGCTTAGATTATTATTTATTGCACATTACTAATGACGTTTATGTGGTACATGGACTAGGCTATGACTTGATTACAAACAACTTAACAATAATATTGATAAATATGTTGACTTTATGGAATATCTGATGTTCAAGTGGTAGACGTCTTCTCAAGCTTAACTGCTGATTTCAGCAGTATCATTGAATCCTATGAGACTAAATTTTAGAAGTACTATGGGATATTTACAATCTTTACCAAATGTAGCAGCCTGAGGAAGGAAAAAATAGTGGGTTAGTGAAAGCTTTTAAACAATTTTTGAGCACTTCAAATTTTCTTGGTTTTCTGGAGGATACCTAGAAAGAGAAGTAGGAGTGAGCAGTTTTTTAAAAATACTTTCTTTGGATCTCCTTCTTCTAGTAGCAAAAATTAAGCACTTTCAGCTAGGAAACATAAGGACTTATGACACAATTTAAAACTTCAGCTGTAAATTCAAAAATTGCCAGTGTTTAAGCCAAGTTCAGCCTAATTGTTTGGTTTCTTTGACCAGAAGAAAGTAAAATAAATGAGAAAATACATAGAAGCAGATTATTAAGAAGTAAATACTTTATGCAGGCAGACATCTCACATTTGCCTATTTTCTCTGTTATTTTTTAAATCTTATGTAACCTGGTTTACTTGTTTTTTTAAATATACCTGGCTCCTCCAAAGTATTTTTGCCCTCTCTACTTTGCATGCTAATTAGGGGTTTATTTCCAAAGATTATGTACAAATTATTTGTCTTTAGATTGAGACCTTTCCAATAATCTGAATCAGTTAATTATTTGAATGGTCTCAGATTCTACCATTCAATTCTACAATAACAAGTAGTAGCACAGTTTCACCGATGTTGGCAAAAGCCATAAGACTCCTGTATCAGAAACAAAGGATTTCATTTCTCTCAGCAGAACAGAAACCATGATATTTGTGTTTGCGACAATTTCCCTTGCTTCTAATGGTAGATGCTGCACACACAGTAAGTTTATGTCACAGTTGAGCAACCTGAAATTTAGGAAACCTCAATTTTATGAAGGGAATGCTAGCAAGCCCTACTCAATATTTTTTCTGGAGAAAGATTTATGTTTATTGTCTTCATCAAGAAAACAAAACTATGTCCCCAGCCCTAGAGAAAGACATTATCTCTACCTTCCAAAGGTGTTTGCTATACAAACATTCTTGAACAAAAGTTGTCAATGTCTCTTAATAAGAATTACAGAAGTGTATGAGACACTGTGTGTTGTTTTTCAAGACAGCACAAATCTACCATGCTTGTGAGGGTGCCCAGCTACACTTATATAAATACTGGACTTCATAAGAATTCTAGAGATTGGACTTCCTAGATTTGGCAGATACTATTTCTAAGAAGCCCTCTAAAAGTTTAGGAAAGTGCAAGCACTCTTGTTTATCATTCACTTATGCAAAACGCAGCCATTTAATCCTACATTGATCCATTAAGAAAAACAGTATTTTTATATTACATCTTCAAATGCTTGGAGTAATCTCATGTAACCTTCTTTTGTGGGAAATAATAGAGGTCTCCATGATGGGGAAAAAAAAAAAAAGTGAATCTGAAGGGCAAGATTAGCCATAATTCAGATCCCAGTTGAGACCCAGCACACATGCAAATTACCTCCATCCATTAAGCAAAACATTATCTGATTATGCAAGAACAGCAAGTGGCAGGGAGAACCGCTACCTACTCTGTGACTGAGCTGAGTGGGGTGCCTCTTATGGGCAGACATTGGACTCTGTGGGAATGAGGAGATGTCATGTGAGGTAGATGATGAATTTATGTGTGATTAGGATTACCTAGTTAACAATTATGGAGTATGGGTAAAATAGCACCTGAAGGATATGCATATGGAAATTACTATTCAAGAGAATCCAGTTTGAAACAGACCAAGGAATTGGAAAATAAGAGAAGTTCACCTGGAAATAAAATACATTTGTAAGGACAATAGAGAGATACCATAGAGTCTTAAGTCAAGATATCCTACAGACACATTTAATTTTTAAAATTTCTGGTTGTCCCCTTTTCCTACATTGTTTTTAACAGTTATTCAATTAATCACACTGGGAAAACTAGTCACAAAGAGCTTTATCTCTCTGTAAAAATATTTATCTCTCTCTGTTTTCACTTACACACAAAAATACACAAGCAAAAAACAAAAAAAAATGTGGAAAAATCTTCCTATATAAACATCAGAGCTAGGAATCACAAGATAAAAATAAAATTTAATAATTTTGCCAAAGTAAAAATTTTACAAATAGCTTTATGAGTAAAAATAAAAATATTAACTTAAGATTTAGAAATAAGATTTGCAATGCATTGGAAATACTAGCAAAGTGTTTATTATGGTTTGATATTCAGCAGGATAAATCTTTACTGTACATGGATCATTTACAAGTACAAAAGAGACTATCAACAATATAAAGAAAAATCGTTAAAGAATATCAGTAATCCAAAAATTAGAAATTTAAATGACTAATGAATAAAAAATACATTCAATATCCTTACTTATGCAAGAAATACAATTTAAAAATAATGTATCATATCAGTAAAAATGAACTAGTTTCATAAAGAACTTGTGATAGCAACTACATAGACTCTCAAACAACCCTGGCTAGCATGTAATTTTTGCAATTATTCTGGAGGCCATATTAATAAAGCAAATCAATTTATCACAG
>NW_012103787.1:1373610-1374205 GCF_000951045.1 Mandrillus leucophaeus
AGCTGTGAAGGATCTTTAACCTTCTCTACTTGCAACCTAATAAATGGGCTTGCCACTATTTTATTGATAATTGCAGAAGATAGGAGAGTGCTGGCTCAGAAAACAAAATGAACATTCTCATTCACAAAAGAGCTGTAACTAGAGTTTCTGAAGCCCACATGTTCATAAAGACTCATGAAGATAAGGTGATACCTATACACTCAGTTGGTGGCATTACATGAGAGAAACCTGATTTTAGAAAACTTTTTTTTTTTTTTTTGAGACAGTGTCTTCCACTGTCACCCAGGCTAGAATGCAGTGGTATGGTCTTTGCTCACTGCAGCCTCGACCTCCCAGATTCAAACAATCCTCTCACCTCAGTGTCCTGAGTAGCTAGGACTACAGGTGCATGCCATCACCTGGCTAATTTGTATTTTTCTTAGAGACAAGGTTTTGCCATGTTGCCCAAGCTGACCTTGAACTCCTTGACTTGTGTGATTGGCCCACCTCTGACTCACAAGTGCTGGAAATACAGGTGGGCCACTCCTTCTGGCCTAAAGAACCTATTTTATTTATTTATTTGTGTACAGAAGTAAATTACATGTCCAAAATGTAG
>NW_012103787.1:1375341-1378697 GCF_000951045.1 Mandrillus leucophaeus
ATTTTAAATGTTCTTTTCATGTGATCTAAAATATTGAATAAATTCCCTAAGGATATACTCAGATAAAAAATATCATAAAATAATGCCTGTACTTTTATAAATTGCATAAAATACAAGGATCTTTATAATTTTGAAACAATGTTTATGATTAAATTATTGGTTAGGTAAAACAAAGTACATTAATTTCATATAATTTTATAACATTAAACTTTGTGTATATATATTAGGCACATATGTACATATATGTTGGCATCACAATATGTAATTTTTATTAAAGTGAAAATATACACACAATAAAACTGTGTGTGTGTGTGAGACAACACTATTTCTACAAATGTCTTGGAGAAGTGCTGACTGTGTGCTAGTTAACAAAAGGCAAGTACATTAAAAGACCAATCCTTAATCAGAATAGTAACTTTAGAACTGTATAAAATTTCAGACAGAACTTGATTCCTTCTTCCATTTCCAAATGAGTGGCAACTGGGCAAGGTTGTTCAAAAGCAATGCCATCAAGGTGCATAGAAGCCACTAGTTTCATCTCCATCCATTCATATTCATTCCAAATGGTCCCATGAAGGTCGCTAGGCTGCTCTGGGGCCATAATTAGAAATACGGGATAATCAACAAGATCAATAGTACAGTATAAAATAGTGCCTCTGATTTTTTTTTAAATTTAAGAATAAATAAACTAATTTCTTTTTAAATTCCTCATATTAATGTTTTAAATTAATATAAAACTTGTGGGTAGACAATGTGTAATTATGAAGAACATTCCTTCCTCCTAGAGTCCTCTAGGTATATCAGAATAACCAATGGATGGCTGAGGGTGTCTGAAATAAGAATTATTTACATTTGAACAATTATTTTCACTTAGTAAAGTATTTATTTTCATTTTTCACATGTTATTTTTATAATTAATTATATGTAGTGTATGTGTACATTTTAATAAAATGATAAATGACTTAAATGATACATTTTTAAAAATATTAGAAAAAAATCATGAGGAAATAAATTGAGGAAACTATTAGCAACATATACAAAAAAAGATATTTTTATGATAATATAAATAATAACTATGTACACAAGCTCGCCAGTTCACATATAAACACTAAATTCCCCATGGAAAGTTTAAATAAAAGCTTACTCGTTCAAAATAAAAGAAATTCACATTTAAATAAGGAAGCATTATGTTGCTCAAATTTCCAAGGTATTGTTTAAAATGTCAAAACTCCATTGTATCAGATGGAGGAAGCTCCCTGCAGTAGTCCATTCTCATACTGCTATAAAGAACTACCTAAGACTGGGTAATTTATGAAGAAAAGAGGTTTGATTGACTCACAGTTCCACAGGCTACAAAGGAAGAATGTCTGTGGAAGCAATAGGAAATGTACAGTCATGGCAGAAGGGGAAAGGGGAAGCAAGCACCTTCACATGGCAGTAAGAAAGAGAGAGAGCGCGAAAGGGGTAGTTGCTATACACTTTAAAACAACCAGTTCTCATGATAACTCAACATCATGAGAACAGCAAGGGGGAAATCCACCTCCATGATTTAATCAATTCCCACCAGGCCCCTCTCTCAACAGTGCGGAGTGCAATTCAACATGAGATTTGGGTGGGAACACAGAGTCAAACCATATTACTCCCATACAGTCAGAGACAACTCTAAGTCATTACAGCACTTATCAAAGGTTACCTCCCATAATTAATTCAGAATCTTTAGTAGTATGCTTTAAACCATGATTTTTATTTTTATAATTTCATGTATTGCATAATTCTATATGTTTAACATTATATATGGCTAAAGGTTACCTAAAATTGTAAGAAATTTTAAACAGTGCCATGTACAATGGTAGGAATTGATTAAAATAATAGCTACTATTATGAGAAGAGCTAGTATGTATTGAGTACTTTGTATTTTATAGAATTGCCATAAGTATTTTATAAATATTGTTTCATTAATAAGCATAACAATGTACATCGGTAGTTATAACTATTTTTAATTTACAGAAAACACCACAGGTGTACAGAAGTAAATTACATGTCCAAAATGTAGGTGCTGAAGTTAAAAGGTTATTATAAGTTTGTAAGATCCTATAACTTATGCTTTTAACTATCCTATTATAGTTCAATTCTTAAATAAGAAAATAAAATTCAGTACAATCCTAACAACTATTTTATCAAAGTACTTAGAATAATGTGCCAAACATATCAAATAAAATTGCACAATTTAAAATATAATATGTGAGTATAATCTGATTTATGTGTCCATATTCAGAAATATCTAAAAATATATTTTTATTCTGATGCCCAGCATGTATTGCCTTAAATAGTTTTATCTTAAAATTCATAAGAATAAATATTATTTAAATGTAAAAGTATAATTAAACGTAAATAAAGCAATGTATACAGTGAATAAAAGATCAAATGCCAATGAGTATCTGAATCAAGGCAAGGCAATTAGCAAATTATTTCAACAGTGAATATTTATTCTGCTAATAGGGTTAAACATTTGTTTAAAGATGATGACCTAGTTTCATTAACATTATCACTGCATGTAAACAGTGTGATTATTTTCACAAATATTGCAGAATTACACACATTTTAAACTTCACAGCAGGACTCTGTAACCATGGCAGAAGGTCTTTCTAAAGCCAACAGTATTTCTATCCCAATAGAACCACAAACAGACAAATGAGTATGTTATGAATAATCATGGCTTTCATAAAACAGCAGTAATGTTAATTTAGTATAGTTTAAGAATTATATCTCTGGAGGCAATTTCTGAGGGAAAAAAATAAACAAGCTTTGCCTGGAAGCCATTGCATAATACAAAAAGCTGAATTAAAATTTTAGTATCATTATAAAAAATGTATTATCTGCCAATTTTTTAACCTAGGCATACATTTCTGAAAGTTTAGCATGAAACATTTATTAAAGTATGAACTACATATTCTTCTTGACTTTAGTAAAAATAGATTAGCATACAGATTTCCACAGAAATTTTACTTTGTGGAATACATATATATATATGTAATATAATATAATATATAAGAGGTAAACAAAAATTGTGGTGGTTAGAATTTTGAAAAATAAACAGCAAAGTAATTTTGAGAACAAAATTTTTTTTTCAATCTTGCATTTTTTTTTAATTCATGTGATGTTAAAGAAAGGTCACTCTTGGAGAAAACAGAAATTTATTTAAAATGTACTTATATAAAAATTGAAATTGTTGAAGCAACGATTCTTAAAGCTAGATGAATAACAACACTGAATTAGAAGATAAAATAACATTATAAATATGTGTGTGACTCTGTCCGTATACATATATAAATATATGTATATAAGATATATAATAT
>NW_012103787.1:1379418-1380013 GCF_000951045.1 Mandrillus leucophaeus
TATTTATGTATTTATTTATTTATTTATTTTCCGTCTGGAGGAAAACACTAGCTCTTTCTTTCAAGCTGTTTGCTATACAAATACACTCATAAAGATAGTCCATAGTAAAGGTAGTCAGTACTTTTTATCACAATAAGTGCTGAAACATGTGAACCCATGAACAATTGTCCCACAATTCCCATACATTGAAGATTTACATTAAACCATGAAATATATTAATATTTTTGAAAAGTCAACACAATCTCATCAAAATATCTATATTTATTCTGAGATCATGTTATTCAAAAGCTAAATATTACATTTATAGCTTTTTCAAATACATTTTGTATTTTACATTGACTTTCATCAATAGAATATAATAATTTAATAATACACATGATGGAAAATTGGAAGAATAATATGGTAGGCAGAGCATAAGACTAAGTGTCAGAATTCATAAACTATTCCCCATCTGTAGCATTAACTAAAAATGTGTCCTTTGATAAGTTACAGAATAAAGCTGTGTTTTTTTCTTGTAAATTTGTTTGAGTTCTTTGTAGGTTCTGGATATTAGCCCTTTGTCAGATGAGTAGATTGCAAAAATTTTCTCCCATTC
>NW_012103787.1:1384688-1405445 GCF_000951045.1 Mandrillus leucophaeus
ACAAGTATACATATGTAACAAACCTGCACGTTATGCACATGTACCCTAGAACTTAAAGTATAATAATAATAAAAATAAATAAATAAATAAATAAATAAAGAATAAAGCTGTGTTTTATTTTTCTATAAAATATGAAAAATGGACTAGATGATCTCCAAGGATCTTTTAACATAAAAGAGTTAATAAAAAATATAAAGTGTGGTGGATATTTACAAAGGGTTGTCTGTTTTTTTTCCCCTAGTATAATTTGTTTCATGTCAACTCAGTGAAAATTTATAGCATATAAGAAGGCTTGTATGGACACACAGCGGAGCAAGATTTGAACACTTCCTCTCGGTAAATGTAATGTATGAAGAAACAACTGTCATATCGTTTTGCAGGCAGTGCATTACATAAAGCTAGAGCATGATGTGAATGGGATTCCCTAGACTTGTGTGTTACACAACCTGAAAAACTATGTAAACAAATCTGTGTCAGTTTTCTCTGATGTATGATAAATTTGCATACACTTTTCAGCTTAAAGGAACACATATTTATTGTCTCAATGTATCCCTGGTCCAGGAGCCAAAGATTCACCTAGCTGGATCTTCTGTTTCAGATCTAATTACGAGGCTGAAATCAAGGTGGGACTTGCACCACGGTTTCATCAGAAGCTCAAATAGGGAAAGATCTGCTTTCAACCTCCATGAGCCCGTTGGTAGAATTTACCTCTTTGGGGTTGTAGAACTGAGGTCCCATTTTCTTACTGGCTGTTGGACTCACTCCTAATTACCAGGAGCTGCCCTCAGTTTCTTGCCGTTTGAGCTTTTCTTAATAAGCCCTTTTACAACAGGCAGCTTACTTCAAGCCAGCAGGGGTGAAGTCTTCCACCTTCAATTGGTTAAGACGAAGTCTTGCAAAACATAACTTAATCACAGGAGGAAGTGATATCCCTTCACTTTAGACAAATTGTGTAACCTAATCACTTTTACTTCAACCATGTTCAGTTGGTTAGAAAGAAGTCACAGGTCCCACCCACAATTAAAGGGAGCAACATAATTTCATGAAAACCACTAAGCGTAATTGTTGATAATAGTTGAAATTTTCACACATATACATACACACAAATGTATATATTTATAAAATATAAGGAGATATGGTATAAAAACTGCTCTAAGAGGAGCATACGCAAGGTGAGGTTAGTAATATATTATTTGAGACTGTGAAAACAAAATGAGATAGCACATGAAACTAGGTTTTAAAATTGACTTGATTATTAAATGTATAGGCAGAAGGTCACTAGATATGACAAGCATCATTATGCTTTCTTTGAGAGGACCACATTCCAAGTTTAAGATAATAGCTCATGCAGCAATTATGGTATTTTCTATCAATTTTTGTTATTAAAAAGGTTGATGTTCATAGAAATTTCTGTACATCAATGTATATAGCAGCTTTACTCATAATCATCACAAACTGGAAACAAACAAGATACCCTTCAACCAGTAAATGGATAAACGTGTATCTATTCAATGAAATATTATTCAGAGATATAAAAGGACTGAGTTATTGATTCACAGAACCATATGGATGAATTTAAATACAATTTGCTATGGGAAAGAAGCTAGACACAAAAAGCTACATATTGTATATTTGATTCACATAATATTCAACATAAGGCAAAATTGTAAAGATAAAAAGAATCTATTCATCCCAAGTCTTATCTCCTTCTCATCAGAATCAGGAAAACGTACTTTCAGAGTCTCATATGAGAAGAATGGCCCCATAGAGACAATCTAGGATAATTGTTTCATCTTAAGGTCCTTAACTGTAATCTCATCTGCAAAATCCATTGTGCGGTGTAAAGTAACATTCACAGGTTCTGGGAATTAATTAGGTTATGGGCATATTTAGCAAGCCGTTATCCTGCCCACCATAAACATAAAATATAAAATAAATAGAATCCATACTGATATGTGATTCCATATTGATGCAAATAAATGAACATTTATAAATAAATAGGAAAAAAGAAAAAATGTTTTTCTTATAGATGAATTTCAAATATATGTAGATTCCCTTTCCTCTAGAAGGTGGAGCCTTTCAATGGGTTGGACTTAGTGCCTCATTTCTGGAGAATAAAAGATACATAGGGAAATATATCAATTTTCTATAGAAGCCTGTCAGACATCGCTTTAACCAAATGATCAAAGTTAAAGTCATCAGTAATGTCATATTTATATCATGTACCTCTTGATATCGTATGTTATGAGGGCTTCTCATTCTGTGGTAATCGTCTCCGATACAGGTAACTCTAGTCTAATCATGAGAAAAATATCAGAAAAATCCAAATTAAGAGCATTTTACAGAACATCTGACAAGTACTTGTCAAAACGTATGTTCATGAAAAATAAGAAAAAACTAAGAAGCTGTCACAGAACAATGAAGACTAACAGACATCATAACTGAATGCAAGGTGGTGTCCTGAACTGGAGGGTGATTGCTATTGATTCACATCCTGTCTGCTAAAATAATAATAGCCAACATTAATCATGTGCCACCCATGCTTAAATACTTTACATGTTCTAGTTCATTTAATATTCACAACAATCCAATACATCCCACTTACACATGAGGAAACTAGACAAAATTTATGATACTAATAAACAGCAAAGTTGGAATTTTTACTAGGGCTATTTGATAGGAGAGTAGGTGCTCTTTATCATGCATCTTTACTGCCTCACTCAGAAATGAAGGACCTTTGTCCAGATGCTGGACAGTGAATGTAGCTCACTCCCAATGCAGCCAGGTTTCCCATGTCTTCTGCTAAAGACACTTCCAGCTACAGTTTTTAACCTGTAATTATTTTTCTTACAACTTTGTTGATAACTCACATATCATGACAGTCTCCATTTTTTAAGTTTATGATTATGTAGTTTTTAGCATATTAACAGAGCTGCACAAGCATCACCACTCTCTAATTTTAAAATGTTTTAAGTGCTCCTAGAAAAGACTCCATTGTATTCATAATCTTTCTGTATTCCTCTGAGCCCCTGGCACCCACTAAAATAAGATTCTCCTATACTGGACATTTTATGTAAATAGAATCAAAATATGTGGTTCTTTTGTGACTGGCCTTTTCACTTAGTACAAGATTTTCAAGATCTTTTTATGTAGTATTAGTATTTCTTGTTGATGTTTTATTTTATTCTTAACACTTAAAAATTATGCATACTTGTTGACTACAAGATGATTTTTGATACATGACCACATCAGAATAATAAGCAAATCCGTCACCTCAAACATTCATCATTATTTGTGGCAGGAACATTTAAAATCTTCTCTTTTAGACATCTGAATGTATATACAGTTAAATATTGTTCATTCATTTATCAGTTGATAGACATTTGAATTGTTTGTACCTTTTGACTTTCATGAATAAAGCTGCTATGTGTATTCATGACAAGTTTTACATGAAAGTATGTTTTAATTTGTCTTGATATATAATTAGAAATGAAGTCATTGAATCATATGAAGCATTCTCTATTTTCAACAATTTCATGAGCTGACATTGCTTTTCCAAAGTGGCTAAACAATTTTATAATTTTGCCATCAGTATATGAGGGTTTTAATTTATCCAGATTATTTATTTAGAAGTATGTGTGCTGTTTGATTTTCCATTTCTATGTATCCATATATTTCTTAAACACCTTTCTGTTATTAATGTCTAACTTCATATCATTTTGATCAGAATACACTTCATGTGATTTCAATCCTTTTATGTTTGTTGTAGCTTCTATGTGGTTTAATCAGTGTCTTACGTCAACCTTTCTGAATTGTACCTGTGAACAACACCTTAATTGAATGTACACGTACTAGGTCACTTAATATTCTGGTCCCATAAAGAGAAGACAGAAAATGGCACAGTACTTCAATCCCTGTCCTTCAGCATCCTCTGCTTCTGTCTCTTATGGGTAAAAGGCAGTTGATTAAACATTAGTGATAGCAATATTTTATAAGTACACATTTTTCATGCTTTGAATTATTTTAGAATGTGATAGTAATGTTTCTTTTTGTTATTAACTTTTGAATTAATACTATAAAATTTGAAATCCTGTGATATATTCATGTTACTATCACCATTAAATTTTTCAAAAGGTGTTAGCTCTTTTCACTTCGCTTTAGAATAGCTTGTATATTAAATTCTTTAAAAACTTTGGAAAATAATGTAACATAATAACAATAAAGCTTTGGAGATGCTCCTACAACTACTAAAAAGATACAAGAGAAGTATTGTGAGAAAGAGAAAAAAGAATAAAACAAATTGAGAGAATAGAGTCAGAAACTACTTTATCATATACTTTGAAACTTAAGAAGACTCATGTTGCCTAAAAATACAGAGAAGTTAAGGAAGTACAGAACCAATAATAAGTTATTATGTGAAAGTATCTGACAAACCATGGACTTGGAAATGTATTTTTTCCAAATTAAAATTATATTTAATATTTAAAAATTTGTTCAACTTTAATTTGAGAGAGAGCTAGCTAATGAGAAAATGAGAGAGCTAGTTAAGAAAAAGTGCTTTTGACCTGAGGAAGTTTCATATATAAATATAGAAATAAAACATTTTTAACAATTCGGCATTAGTTTATGAGTATCCACCATTTATTATCATTGATCTTGAGAATAAAAAAATTGACAACATGCACCTTGCCCTAGAATGACTTACAGTACAATATCAATGTATCGATACACTAATAATTATTTTCTAAAGTATGTGTGCTATTATAGATATTTTGAAAGATTTTTGTGTGTTCAGTGAAGATATAATTTATCAATCATACCCAGATATAACAACAAGTATAAACTAAGAAAGGCCAAGTAAATCTGGGAATATTAAGCGACCTAGTTTTGGAGACTACCAAAATAATCATAATCATGAGACTTAGACAAAGTTAAGCAAAAACAAACACATTAAGAAATATAAGTGTCTAAATGACCACACTACCACTGTTCAGAAGAAATATGTTGATTACAACAGGGATAATGGCGCATTATCTGCTTATACTACTGAATATTTTGCAGAATACTTTTTATTTCTAAAAAAAGTACTTAACACGTATCTAGTGAGATTTTTCATTTGTTTTCCATGAAACTTTTAAAATTACTATTTAAGTTGGTGAATTAGGGATATCAGACAGCCCACATTTCTTTGGATCACATTGCTTTAAAAAAATAGATCAAAAGAATATATTACAGGCCTCTTTACCACTTGTAATTATGTAGAATTTATGCAGATTGACTGAGGTATATCCCACAGAATTTATTTAAACTATATTGTAAAACTAAAATATTTATTAAAACTAGATTGTAAAAATAAAATTAAAATTAAGTATTTATTAAATCTAGATTGTAAAAATAAAATAGTTGGGTATTACTAATGATATTTATCTTGGTAGGAATTTGAAGAAACACTATCAAAGTCAATTTTTTTTAATATGGTCAAAAATAAATGGATCTCCAGCATGTCGTTACAATGGAATGATAAAATATAACGATTTATGTATTATTTATTTGTTTATTATTTTCTACTTTTAACTATACTGTTTATTTTTATGATGTTTAGCATATATATAAAATATAGGCATTATGGATAATAATGTATAATTTACCTATGAAAACAGATCTTTCATGTTTCTCATGAGAAACTAGTGGAAGCCCGTGGGAAGGAGTTTAGAAGCTCTTGGGAAATCCCCTTAGATTTGAGCTCCCAGTGGTTTAATACTCTTACACTAACTCATACATGGCCTTTAACATGTATCTCGTTTTAGGAAACTTATTCTTACACACTTGAATGGCAGTCTCTCCTTTCGCTTGCACTCTGCCACAGGTGAAATAGTTTACATACTCCACATCTCAAAAAGATGCTTCACCTCCCTGTTCCCGGAATTTAGGCTACTTGGTTGCCTTAAAACCTCATCTTACTGATGAGTTCCAGTAAAGCTATGATTTTGTACTTTCTTTTTTTAAAGAAAAATGACTCTGAATGAATTTTTTAAATTATACTTTAAGTTCTGGGATACACGTGCAGAACATGCAGGTTTGTTACACGGGTGTACGTGTGCCATGGTGGATTGCTGCACCCATCAACGTGTCATCTACATTAGGTATTTCTGCTAATACTATCACTTTCCTGGCTCCCCATCCCCCGACAGGCCCCAGTGTGTGATGTTTCCTTCCCTGTGTCCAAGTGTTTTCATTGTTCAGTTCCCACCTATGAGTGAGAACATGCGGTGTTTGGTTTCCTCTTTCTGTGTTAGTTTGCTGAGAATGATGGTTTCCAGCTTCATCTATGTCCCTGCAAAGGACGTGAACTCATTCTTTTCTACAGTTGCATAGAATTCCATGGTGTATATGTGCCATATTTTCTTTATCCAATCTATTGTTAATGAGCATTTGGGTAGTTCCAAGTCTTTGCTATTGTGAATGGTGCTGCAATAAACATACGTGTGCATGTGCCTTTATAGTACAGTGATTTATAATCCTTTGAGTATACACCTAGTAATGGGATTACTGGGTCAAATGGTATTTCTGGTTCTAGATCCTTGAGGAATGGCCACACTGTCTTCCACAATGGTTGAACTAATTTACACTCCTACCAACAGTGTAAAAGCATTCCCATTTCTCCACATTCTCTCCAGGATCTGTTGTTTCCTGACTTTTTAATGATCACCATTCTAACCGGCGTGAGATAGTATCTCATTGTGCTTTTGACTTTCATTTCTCTAATGACCAGTGATGATGAGCTTTTTTTCACGTGTTTTTTGGCTGCATAAATATCTTCTGTTGAGAAGTGTCTGTTCATATACTTTGCCCACTTTTTGATGGGGTTGTTTGCTTTTTTCTTGTAAATTTAAGTTTTTTGTAGATTCTGGATATTGGCCCTTTGCCAGATGCATAGATTGCAACACTTTTCTCCCATTCTATAGGTTGCCTGCTCACTCTGATGATAGTTTCTTTTGCTGTGCAGAAGCTCTTTAGTTTAATTAGATCTCATTTGTCCATTTTGGCTTTTGTTACCATTGCTTTTGGTGTTTTAGTCATGAAGTCTTTACCCATGCCAATGTCCTGAATGGTATTGCCTAGGTTTTCTTCTAGGGATTTTATGGCTTTAGGTCTTATGTTTAAGTCTTTAGTCCATCTTGAGTTAATTTTTGTATAAGGTGTAAGGAAGGGGTCCATTTTCAGTTTTCTGCATATGGCTAGCCAGTTTTCCCAACGCCACTTATTAAATAGGGAATCTTTTTCCCATTGCTGCTTGTTGTCAGGTTTGTCAAAGAAGAGACGATTGTAGATGTGCGGCATTACTTCTGAGGCCTCTATTCTGTTCCATTGGTCTATGTATCTGTTTTAGTCCCAGTACCATGCTATTTTTGTTACTGTAGCCTGGTAGTATAGTTTGAAGTCAGGTAGCCTGATGCCTCCAGCTTTGTTCTTTTTGCTTAAAATTGTCTTGGCTATGCAGGCTTATTTTTGGTTGCATATGAAATTTAAAGTAGTTTATTCTAATTCTGTGAAGATAGTCAATGGTAGTTTGATGGGGATAGCATTGAATCTACAAATTATTTTGGGCAGTATGGCCATTTTCACGATACTGATTCCTCCTATTCATGAGCATGTAATATTTTCCATTTATTTGTGTCATCTCTTATTTCCTTGAGCAGTGGTTTGTGGTTCTCCTTGGAGAATTCCATCACATCCCTTGTAAATTGTATTCCTACATATTTTATTCTCTTTATAGCATTTTTGAATGGGAGTTCACTCATGATTTGACTCTCTGTCTATTATTGGTGTATATGAATACTTGTGATTTTTGCACATTGATTTTGTATCATGAGACTTTGCTGAAGTTGCTTATCAGCTTAAGGACATTTTGGGCTGAGACGATGGGGTTTTCTAAATATACAATCATGTCATCTGCAAACAGAGACAATTTGACTTCCTCTCTTCCTATTCGAATATACTTTATTTCTTTCTCTTGCCTTATTGCCCCGGCAGAACTTCCAAAACTATGTTGAATTGGAATGGTGAAAGAGGGCATCCTTATCTTGTGCTGGTTTTCAAAGGGAATGCTTCCAGCTTTTGCCCATTCAATATGATATTGGCTGTGGGTTTTTCATAAATAGCTCTTATTATTTTGAGATACATTCCATCAATATCTAGTTTATTGAGTTTTTAGCACGAAGGGGTGTTTAATTTTATGGAAGGCCTTTTCTGCATCTATTGAGGTAAGCATGTGGTTTTTGTCTTTGGTTCTGTTTATGTGATGGATTATGTTCATTGATTTGCATATGTTGAACCAGTCTTGCATCCCAGGGATGAAGCCGACTTGATCGTGGTGGATAAGCTCTTTGATGTGCTGCTGGATTTGGTTTGCCAGTATTTTATTGAGAATTCTTGCATAGATGTTCATCAGGGATATTGACCTAAAATTTTCTTTTTTTGTTGTGTCTCTGCCAGGTTTTGGTATCAGGATGATGCTGGCCTCATAAAATAAGTTATGGAGGAGTCCCTCTTTTTCTATTGTTTGGAATAATTTTAGTAGGAATGGTACCAGCTCCTCTTTGTACCTCTGGTAAAATTCGGCTGTGAATCCATCTGGTCCTGAGCTTTTTTTGGTTGGTAGGCTGTTAATTAATGCCTCAATTTCAGAACTTGTTATTGGTCTATTCAGGGTTTCAACTTTTTCCTGATTTAGTCTTGGGAGAGTGTATGTGTCCAGGAATTTATCCATTTCTTCTAGATTTTCTAGTTTATTTGTGTAGAGGGGTTTATAGTATTCTGGATGGTAGTTTGTATTTATGTGTGATCAGTGGTGATATCCCATTGATCATTTTTATTGTGCTATTTGATTTCTCTCTCTTTTTTTTGTTTATTAGTCTGGCTAGTGGTCTATTTTTCTAATCTTTTCAAAAAACCAGTTCCTGGATTCATTGATTTTTTTGAAGTGTTTTCTGTGTCTCCATCTCCATCAGTTCTGCTCTTATATTTCTTGTTATTTCTTGTCTGTTATTTCTTGTCTTCTTCTAGCTTTTGAAATTGTTTGCTCTTGCTTCTCTGGTTCTTTTAATTGTGATATTAGGTTGTCGATTTTAGCTCTTTCTTGTTTTCTCCTGTGGGCATTTAGTGCTATGGATTTCCCTCTAAACACTGCTTTAGCTGTGTCCCAGAGATTCTAGTACGTTGTGCCTTTGTTCTCATTGGTTTCAAAGAACTTATTTATTTCTGCCTTCATTTCATTATTTATCCAGTAGTCATTCAGGAAAAGGTTTTTCAGTTTCCGTGTAGTTGTGCGGTTTTGAGTGAGTTTGTTAATCCTGTGTTCTAATTTGATTGCACTGTGGTCTGAGAAAATGCTTTTTATGATTTCTATTCTTTTGCATTTGCTGATTTTTTTTCCTTGTTAGTTGGGAGAGGTACTCTTTCCAACTTTCTACATCCTAGGCAGAAGTGAAACATTGTGATTCTTCAGAATATTACAGTTGAGAACCTCTGCTATAAACAACTAGAAAGAAAACTTTGGAATTTGCAGTTTAAAATGTACCTTAAGTGTTATAGCAGAGCCTTTATTCATGAGGCGTAGCTACGAGCTACTTACTTCTGAAAAATGTTGGAGATTGTCAAAATAATTATAGACTTTCTATAAAACAGCCTGTTTACCCGATGCATATCCCTGCTCAAACCCCATGCAGAGTATACTCTCAAACTGAGGATAATCCGCAAACTACACATAACATGGTCTATGAAGTCCTCAGTGTCTGACCCTTTGTTCTTTCTTAAGTCATCTATCACTTTTCTTTTCTGACTGAGACATACTTTTCTACTTGTTCTTCAATCACATCTCAAGGAAATTGTATTATTAGTTTCCTGGATCATGAGCACTGCTCATGCTCCCATGCTTCAGAGATGACTATACCATAAATAAGTTAAATTATCAAAAACAAAACAAAAAAAGCACATTTTCATTCTCTATATGATTATATTCATACACTGCTTTCATTTTTATTCATAGTTCCTATATGTAAAATATTATTTATTTTCATGGGTTACATAAAATTTATTTTATTTTGTTATTGATACATAATAGGTATGTGTATTTTTGAAGTACATGTGATAATTTAATACATTTATATGGTTTGTAAAGATCAAATTAGTGTAATTGGTATCCATCATCTCAAATATTTGTTTTTTCTTTATGAGAAACTTTCAAATTATTCTGTTCCACCTATTTTGAAATACGTGAGAGATTATTGTAAATTACAGTCCTAGCATAGAAAAGGAATTGTCAGTCACATAGTAGTCACTTAATATATTCGTTGAATGTATAAATATGAATATATAAATGAAGAATAAATGAAGGATCAGAGACACTATCACAAGTTCAACAATAAACTGAAATTTTCTATTCTTGCTCTATATTGTATGATACATCAGTAGATATTCTGGTGACACCTTTGGAAAATTCTCTAAATGGTACAGGATATCTCTCTGATATTGTATTAGTCAGGGTCCTCCAATGGCACAGAACTAGTAGGATATATCTATACATGGAAGAGAGTTTGCTAGGGAGAATTGGCTCACATGATTACAAGGCAAAGTCGCACAATAGGCTGTCTGCAAGCTGGCAAAGACAGAAGCAGGTAGTGGCTCAGTCCTAGTCAGAAAGGTTCAAAACCAGGGAACACTACGGTGCAGGTTTCAGTCTGTGGCCAAAGGCCCGAGAGCTCCACCTCTCCAGAGTACGCTAGTGGTGCAAATTCCAGAGTACAAAGGCTGAAGAACCCAGAGTCTGATGTCCAAGGGCAGGAGCAGTGGAAGAAAGCATCCAGCTCAGGAAAAAGAAGGAAAAAAGGAACACTTGCCAAGCAAGGTTATTCCACTTTCCTCTGCCTGCTTTGTTCTAGTCATGCTGGGAGCAGATTGGATAGTGCCCACTCACATTGAGGGTGGGTCTTCTTCTCCCAGTCCACTGACTCAAGTGTCAGTCTCCTCTGGCAACACCCTCGCAGACACACCCAGAAACAATACTTTACCAGCCATCTAGTCATCCTTCAATCCAATCAAGTCGATACCTAATATTAGTAATCACAGGTATTGTCAACTATTTTTTTTTTTACAGGTAATGAATGAAAGAAAACAGGATACTACTGTAAAGACATATGCACACATGTGTTTTGTTTGTTTGTTTTTTTTTTTTTGAGACAGAGTCTCGCTTAGTCGCCCAGGCTGGAGTGCAGTGGCGCGATCTCGGCTCACTGCAAGCTCCGCCTCCCGGGTTCACGCCATTCTCCTGCCTCAGCCTCCCGAGTAGCTGGGACTACAGGCGCCCGCCGCCTCGCCCGGCTAATTTTTTGCATTTTTAGTAGAGACGGGGTTTCACCGTGTTAGCCAGGATGGTCTCGATCTCCTGACCTCGTGATCCGCCCGCCTCGGCCTCCCAAAGTGCTGGGATTACAGGCGTGAGCCACCGCGCCCGGCCACACATGTATTTTTTGCAGCACTGTTCACAATAGCAAAAACTCGTAACCAACCCAAATGCCCATCAATGACATACTGGATTAAAAAAAAAAATGTGGCACACATACGCCATGGAATACTGTGCATTCATAAAAAAGAATGAGTTCATGTCCTTTGCAGGGACATAGATGAAGCTGGAAACCATCATTCTCAGCAAACTAACACAGGAGGAGAAAGCCAAACACCACATATTCTCACTCACTGGGGGCCAGGGGAGGGAGAGCATTAGGACAAATACCTAATGCATGCAGGGCATAAAACCTAAATGACAGGTTGATGGGTGCAGCAAACCACCATGGCACATGTATACTTATGTAACAAACTTGTACATTCTGCACATGTATCCCAGAGCTTAAAGTACAATAAAAAAAAAAAATTAAAAAAGGAAGAAAACAGGATATAAAAATGACCTCTCAGAAAAGTACACCAAGATTGCATGATTTTACTAACAGGTATTTGTAACAAGTAAGGTGAGGATAGTCTGTCTAAAGTTCTTCCTTACAAAGTTATGTTTGCTTGAGGATTGCACTAGATTAGGTATTCACCCACTCACCAACCTACTCATCCATCATCCATTACTTATCTCTTCAGCTTTCTGTTAACCGATACATCCTAAATGTTCCCCTCAGCTTTACTCAACTTAAGAAAGTTTTATTCGTTACTATAATCCTCTGACCTCTCTTTTCTTAGAGCATTTACTTTAGAAAACTTATAGAATTATCTATCTTCCCCTTTGAGATATAATCTTCTCCTGGCCCCTTGCCAGTTTTGCAACTCAGAAAATACTTTCTCCAGGACCTGTGAGCCATTCTTTTGAGATGTAATCACCATGAAAATCAGGAGCCATATCTGCCAGTCTCTGAGAGAGTAGGAACCTAACACAGATTAGTGTTAATTAGCAAATACAGATGGTCTAATCACGTTGACTTACCCCTCCATAGCATTTTCCAGTACATTTCCAATACCTCACACAGCACCTAAAAACAACTCCCCTGCTTTTTTTTCTGGGAAGTTGACTTCCATCTCTCTCCACTATTATAATAGTGTTAAAGTCCTCTTTATCTATCTAACTTGTCTGGTGTATTTTTTTTCTTTGACACTCTCCAACTGTCTCCTGATAAAGACTGCCTGGGGTTAAACCAGATGCTAAAATTTATCTGATGTTGTAAAATATTTTAATCTCTCTTGGCTAAATGTACTCACCTTTAAAAGGAAAGAAAAATAATTCATCTGCTTCAAAGATGTGTTAAAAGTTAATGTAATAATGTAACGCACTTAAAGCAAAAATTAGAATGAAATAAATCTTCACTATTATTTCTGAAACCTTCCATCCAAGTCTCAATTAAGGAAAAACAAAAAGTTTTATTCAGATGTTAGCACCAGCCTTCATTTTTCTCAACTTTAATAATAAAAAAGTATAATGATTTCCTAACTGCATTATTAGCCTCAAACCCCCAAAGGTTAGTCGTCTTATCATACTTATAGAGATTCCGACAATCCTAATTTACTCCCATCTTCTTTACAAGTATTCTGAGTCCCAGACAACTGGATTTTAGATGTATTGAGACATAATTCCGTGCAGATTATATTTAGCATATATAGTATACGGGAAATACAGAGAAAAATACAATTTTAACCATCTCTAGACTTCTTAGTTCCTTAGGGCTCTTTTTCTTTGTGTTTAAAATAGAAATTCTGGAGTTAGAGATGCTCTATCTTTTTCAAATCTGAAACCATGTCTTTTTCAAAATCTGGGAATGTAGACAAATCCTGAAAGGATACAATAAGAGATGAATAAGGGTAAGAAAATCCCTGTGTCTTCCTGGGAAATAGCAAATGCTTTCAAGTGATACAGCACAAAGAGATCAAAATGGAGTCTGTTTCTGAAGCCAAGTTATTCTATAATTATGAATTATACAGATACTAACAATAATGTGTTTCTTGTGTTTATAGTGTACATGGAATTATACTTCTATTACATTTCAGGATCATGGTATGGATATCAAGAGAGAAATAGCACTTTTTATAATCTTTTCCTCATGATTTCTTTTTTAGTAAAATAATGATGGGACTTACTAGTGAGTATACATTTATTTTTTATATATTTATTTATTTTTGCTTAGATGTGCAAACATTTAATTACATATTTAAATAATGCAAATAAATAATCATGGCATATATGATTACTTTATCCTGAAGCAGATCTGACATCCACCCTCAATATTTCTCTGTTGAATTAAACTTTTGGTTTATTAAAGAAGTTTCTATTTTTTTTTCCTGAAAATCCAACGTAATTTGAGAATTATTCTTGCTTAGTTAGACATTCACACAATAGATAGATTTGGGGGAAGAAAATAATAAGTATATTAAAAGTTATTTCTTTGAATTTACTAAATATCCTATCAGAGAATTTCAATCATTCATAAGCAAAACAATTTATAGGTAACCATTTTCTCTCTAATAACAGGTAACAAATGTATTTCTTCAACTTTTATGAGATATTTAACACAGAAGGTTTGACTTAGTCTATTTAATGGTGGGAACAGAAAAGTTTCCATTTCTATCATGGAAATTATAGACAATGTTTTTTTTTCTAGCAATATAAAAACTACAAAGAGAGTCCCAGGTCAGTTGATCGTATCTAAAGCTTTCCAACATTTGTAGAAGTTATTTTTAAAAGGTGTGTCCGAAATCTGCAAGTGAGGCTGACATTTTCAGGTCTTTGTTTGTTTTGCCATTTGAATCCTCGAGGATATGGAGTAAACTGCTGGGCAATTGGTTAGTCAAGTGTTATTGCTGGCTTCTGTTTCGTTGTTTCATTGGGGGATTTTTGTTGTAATCAAAATAAATAGGCTGTTTCATACCAAAAGTGATCGTATTGACAGATCCTAAAAATGTTAAATGAGCAACCTATCCCAGAAATGTTTTCTAATTTAAAATCATTACAGTGCTGGAAACTTGACATGAAGTTATTTGTAATAATTTCTTATTTGGTTAGTGTAAGCTAATCCAGGTATTATTTGATTTCTGCTTTATTTATAATTATTTACACAGTAGTTACATTTATGCTTACAACTTTGACAAAAACTGTAGCACAAATGAAAATTACTTTCTGTTTTATTATTTTATTTGACAATTGCTAAATTGGTACTTAGGTATTTTAGTATTTAACAGGTAAGAGTTTTTAAATAATTTATATAATTTATCACATTTATTATATATTATTTTTCTAGGCTTGTAAGTATTCTAGTGCCTGGTTTCTTATATAAGTCAAACTCAACCCCCACCCAAGTAAAACTAAGTAAATGCTTTTACGTTTGAGCCCGAAAGTCAGAGGTTACAGTGAGCTGAGATTGTGCCACTACACTCCAGCCTGGGTGACAGAGGGTGACCCTGTCTCAAAAAAAAGAAAAAAAAAGATTTTTATATATTGTTTTACATTTTGACTGTTTACAATTTTGCTGTAAGTATTCTTATTTTAATTTTTCATATGGTATTTGGAGGGCAAGTGTAGCTGTAAGTATATACATTATATAAAATATGTGCTATATTTTATTTTCTAGGAAACATGGACTATTTTTCTGGTCATTGAAAAAATAGTTCAGTAAGAGACTAGGAGTGCTCCGTCCAGGAAGAAAGCATCTGGGTTTGAATCATAGCATTATCTCTAACTGTGATTTTTAACATATTGTAAAACATTTTGTGCTTCAGTTCCCTCATCTGCAAAGGGTGGACAATGATAAAATCTATTTCATGAGATTGATGCAAGATAAGGATTTAATAAATAAAGGTAAGCATATTAAGAATAGTGCCTGCCTACATAAAAAGCACTATAATATGCATGACTTTTTATTACCGTATATTATTCAGTTGGACTTTTGTTATACAGTTAGTTTTCTTCAACTTCAATTGAAAGATAAGCACACACACACACAAAATGAAAGACACAGAAAGAGAAAAGAAGAAGAAATTGTGAAGAAACTGGTTTAAAAGCATATAGACATATAAAGTCACAACAAATAAATTATAATCAATTTAAAGTCATTTTCTTTGAATTGTTTTAGCAACTAAGATATAGACTGAAACTTCCTGTGAAAAATAAAGGTTCATATTATGGTTTTCTTAATTAAGCAGTCTTAATTTTTAAAATCTAATTTTAAATGCCTTGTAGATTAACTTGTTTTGCAGTTGCCTCTTAGTAACTAACAAAATACTCCATTTTCCTATCAATGATGTGAATCTATATTGCTACATTCATGCCTGAAGCTGAAGCTAAAAAGTCCTTCTCTGATTTATTCTTAGAGCTTCCATCTCTCTGCTATACCCATTTATTCTTGTATGTTGTCTATTTTTTGCATAGGATCCCTTTGCATATTAATTGTAGTTATTTCAAATTTCTGATACAATTCTCAAAATATCTGCCATACCTCAATTTGTTTCTGAGACTCAGTTTATCACTTCAGACTGTTTGTTTTTTACCTTTTAACCCGATTTATGCATTTTATTGAAAGCTGAATATGTTGTATTGGATAAAAAGAAAGAACTAATGCAGATAGGGCTTTAGTGTGAGGTTTGTATTTCTCTGGCCAGGAGTTAGGCTGTGTTTACTGTTTGTTGTAGTTGTAGTGTCAGAGGCTGAAGTTTTTATAGTGTTCTTGTTTTTGTTCCCCTCTTATTTGTAGATATTCCTAGAGAGTCTTTAAGTAGAGTCTGAGGCTTAGAGTTGCTTTAGCTGCAATATCAATATCTTGTCATTATACAGCAGCCCTACTGATGTGCAAAGTTTTAAGGTGAGAGAAAATGATCTATTGTCTTATGATTAGCTATTTGTCATTCAGTGAGCCTCAGTAATGTGTATATATATGTGTGTGTGTGTGTGTGCGTGCGTGTGTGTGTGTATATGTATATATATATTTCCCTCATGGCAAAGAATAGTAGGGGTTGGAGTTAGGTATTTCCTCCTATGTGGTTTATCCTTTGGTAAAACTTCAGTCAGTTAGGTTCTGGTAAAATACTTTTCCCTGAGGGCAGGCCTTGCTAAGGAGAAGAGATCGCTCTGGGCATATTTAGAAATTGTTACTTTTCCCCTTCCCTGCCCAAAGTATGAAATGATTTTTTTTTTTTTTTTAATTTGTACAGTGAGAAACTGATATGGCTCCTGGAGGCAAACTCAAGAAAGTGTGAGGTGACCCCTAAAACTGGGTCCCTTCAGAGTTTTTGACACTCAAGCTTGTCTACACTGAGCCTCAAGCTATTCATCAATTGCAGTTTAAAATATTCTTATTGACACTAGCTTTAGCTGCAGGGATCTCTGTAGCCAGCTGTCTGTCTCTTCAGTTTGGAACAGCAGTTTTGCCTGTAACCTCAACTCTCTAATGGATCCAAAGAAGAGTTTGTGACTGTCAGTTTGCTTAGCTTTTCTCTTACAAATGGGAGAGATGACTTCAAGTTTTATTTCACGTTGGATCATAGAATGGAAGTCTCCCCGATTATTAAATCTAAATAATGATATTTCCTGAATGACATAATATTTAATTATATCATGAAATAATATTTCCTATAAGATATGATAAATAGAATTTTATTTACTATCATTTTACTGATAAAATATTATCAATGTTACAAATTAAATTTTCTGTAAGATATAATTTTATTTATGTAATAAGTTGTCAAACCTTATGAAAAATTTTGAGTGTCTCTAATCACATACTCATTTTATAGGTCAGAAAATGTAAGCATAGGTCAATCACTACATTCCTGGTGAAACTACACTTGAAACTTAGTTATCTTGTATCCTTACCCAGAATTATTATTTTTTCCTAATACATAAATAAAATAAAAGGGATAGAGGTGAAAGCATAAGAAATGTCTGAAAACCCCATGTCTCTTCTTATAGCTCTGCTGTCTGAACAAGAGAGTGCTAGAAGACACGCAGAGTGGCTCTGAATTCAGAGAAACTATCCAGGGAAAAGGTAAAATTAATTGGTTGTGGTCAGTGAAATCAGAAAAACGGTAGGAGTGCAAAGCTTTCAATGGGGTCAATTTATTCACTTTGTCTATATACAGGATGGACAGAAAAAGGAAAGAGATGAAAAATGTCAAGAACTCAGTATACATACATGTCACTTAATGAACTGACTCATATTTGAGGACTCTGAAAAATTAAAGGGTAGGATAAACCTGATGAATAGGAAAGAAGTATTGCTTTGTGTAAAAGGTAACAATAGCTTATTAAAGTTAAGAAAAGATAGAAAAATGTGCGCTTTGAGTTTGAATAACCTGGTTCTGACATTCTTAAGAGGAAAGGTTGCTTCATGTGACTTTACATTTTTATTATGCATTTTATCTTAGGGAGTACAGCACATCTAATTAATGTACCATGATAAATGGAGTTTCTATATCATTAGAACCCACTTATAAAGAATGAAAGGGGACCTTCATGTGCAAACACAGAAAAGTTAATCCCTAGCTATCAAAGGTTCAACTCCTACAAAGTCATTTCACTTTGCTCATCCATTTAATAGGAATCATTTATATAATATTCAGGCAATGGGAGAGAAACTGCAAAAAAAAGTTTTAATTGAGTTATTCAACTATCAATTCTGGCTTGTCAGATTGTAAGAAGAGAAATTGAGATAGAAATCCTGAGAGAGGATTTCTTACTTTAAAAAAAGCCTGGAAAAACCCAAGTGAATATTTCCACTGTTCTGTGATGGAGAGGAAACTTGACAATTATAATTTTTAGAAGAAGGAAACATGTAATGGTGTTCTATTATGATTCTGAGAACCGGCTTCTTCGGTCACTAATCTATGGAACTTTTTAAAAATGCTTACCTTAACAATGACCTTTTAAAAATATATTTGGTGGCTAGGCATGGTGGCTAACACCTGTAATCCCAACACTTTGGGAGGCCAAGGTGGGTGGACCACCTGAGGTCAAGAGTTCGAGACCATCCTGGCCAACATGGCAAAACCCTATCTCTACTAAAAATACAAAAATTAGCCAGGGGTGGTTGCGGGCACCTGTAATCCCAGCTACTCTGGAGCTGAGGCAGGAAGAATTGCTTGAACAGAGATCACGCCACTGCACTCCAGCCTGGGCGACAGAGTGAGACTCCATTTCAACAACAACAAATAAAAGACAAAAAAAAAAACTATAATTATGTAAATTACATATAATTATATAATAAGCTACTATATATATAATATAGATATCTGGTATAAAGTAAAATAAAGACAAACCGAGATGCACATTTGTGAGTTCTATCTTAAAAGTATTCTTTATTAGTCACTATATGACAGATATTTTCAAAAATTTGTGATAGAGAAACTTTATGATGTTTTATTTTCATCAAGAGAAGTCAATTAAAATGGCTAATTGAATTCTCCATGGGTAAGAGAAATAAAAAGTCTTCTGCTTCTATGCCTGCGCAAGTTTACAAGCTAGAACTTTATTACCTAAAAAGACGCTTCACATAAAATATTCCAGCCGTATTAACTAATATTCTAGTCTGTATCCTGCACTTCTCATATCTTTCTCCATTATTGCTTCTTATTCTGGAAAAATTTTCTTTTTTTTTTTTTTTAACATTTTCACTGCATTTAAAGGTCCAAAATACCAAAGAATTTCCTATTGCGTTTGCAGTAAAGATGGTGAAATAGAGAGTTCTCTATCATACAAACTGGAATAAAGAGCAAATGTAAAACGTCACATGAGATTTTTATATATTTTGTAGAACCAATTTTTAACAGATATTTACAAGATAAATCCATAAAATAGAAGAAAGTGGTAAGTTATAAAAATATTATTTCAGGATAGAAAAAGTAAGATATTTTATCCTTGTATTTATAGATTTTTAGGGATTTACATCGTATGTTAAAACTAGGATATTGCTGATGAAGATTGAGTAGATATTATTGAGAAGGATTTTCTGCTCTAAGTCATTACTTTAAGTCACTATTTCTCCTAGTGGAAAAATGCTAAAGAACAAAGGATCGTAATATTGGGAGTCAAGGTATTTCTGTAACTTAGCTTCTAAAATAAAATTATATGACCCTGTAGATTAAAAATGTGTGTTACTAAATGAAATTTCTTCTCCTGCTTCACCAGTTTTTTTAAAATAACATATACCTTGCACACGTACATACAAATTAAATATTCTATTTTTTCTAATATCTTCATATACCCTATAAAAATCTTTGTGCGACTCATCACTAAAATCATATATACGTAAGTCATTATGTTTCTGATTCTGTCCTGGGCCGCATATTCCCCCAAAGTGACTGCAGAAGTCTGTTAATCTCATCTTAATCTCGTAGGTTCATGTGCTGTCATTTATACTAAATAGTGCTCTAAAACAACTTCTTACTGCCCAATTTACTAAAAACAGTATTCGTTTCTTAAATCATTCTTTCACTAATTAAACATTAATTTGGGGTGATGACTTTGTGCCAGATAACATCTCAGACATCCAGGATATAAGAGACAAACTCTGTTTATTGGTAAATGTTGAACTGAAACCTCACTTTCCATCCTGGAATTACCGTGCTTTTTACTTTAAAGGGTAGAAGCTTTGGAATCTGAGAAAAGATCAGGAGAAAATAGTGACTTGAAAGACAACTGGTTCTGCATATATTTATTTAACATTTGAGATTTGCCTTACTACCCTGTAAGTTTCTTGAAAACAGGACCATGCTTTATTATTTTTGTGCCATGCGTAGAACACCCTGCATATGATAAATGGTTGCTGAAAAAAAATGCATTAAAGAGAGAATGAATGGATGCAACTGTCATAGCATTCTCTTAAGCAAAATCTGAGAAGAAATTATTAAGAGGGAATCCTAAATAGGTAAAATAGAAATTTAGTTGCATTCAAATTTACGGTATTAAAGATAAATACCATAAAGGCCTATATCCACTGAAACTTTTATGCATGGTCTAATATATACAATTGAAAATTTATATAACTAATTCTAATATCTAATAACTATATTAATTAAGATTACATGTCAGATTATTAGATATCTGATATCTAAGATATTAGATTTCCGGATATACAAAAGATATTCACTAAACGTAAGTTTCATAAACAGGATAAATTTCTCTATTGGCCCTTATTGTAACTTCTAGCTTTCAGAGATACATGTGGAACAGGTAGAGCCTAATAAATATTTGCTGAGTGAATGGATAGATGAATGAATAAT
>NW_012103787.1:1409775-1410704 GCF_000951045.1 Mandrillus leucophaeus
TTAATATATTATTGTTTTTATTATAAGCTGTAGTTAACTGAAATTAAAGTGTTATTCAGATTTTCTCAGTTTATACCTAATGCCGTTAGGTATAATGGCATAGTGTTTCACTATCCCATCCAGGATAAACATCACATTTATTTGTCATGTTTCCATAAGCTCCTTCTGACATTGATAATTTCCCAGACTTCCTTTGTTGTTGAAAACTTTGAGAATTGTAAAAAAATAATCATCAGATATTTTGTAGGAAGCCATTATATAGAAATTTATATATAGAAGCCATTATATAGAAATTATATAGAAGCCATTATATAGAAATATAGATATTTTGTAGGAAGCCATTATATAGTAATGTATTTCTCAATCTCTGATTGAAGTTCATGGGTTTCTTGGAGGAAGTCACAGAAGTAACGTGTAACTTTTATCAGATCATATCAAAGGCACATATTATCAAATGATTTTTTACTGTTTACGTTGACCTTGATCATCTGGTTGAGATAATGTTTATTTTTCAGGTTTCTAAATTATAATGTTGCTCTTACACTTCCACTCCCACTTGCCTTCACACCGCACTTTGGAAACATCATTATGCAAAGTCTACACTTCAGAAGTGGAGAGTTATGCACCCTGCCCTTAAGGGTAGAATTATCTAAATTATTTTAAATTTTTAAGCATGGGAGACTTTTATCTTATCTGTATTTATCTTTAATCAATTTAATTATACCAATGTGGAATCACAGATATTTATTATTTTGTTTATAATCTAATACAAATTTATTTATGCTGCTTAGATTGTTCAAGCTTTAGCCATTGGAAGCCCTATCAATTGACTCTTATGTCTTCTTCACATATGCAGATCATTTTTTAAAAGTATTTCCATACTTTCTGGTACTCCAGGCTTATTTTGTATATTTCCTGCCTAAATCTTA
>NW_012103787.1:1410754-1436788 GCF_000951045.1 Mandrillus leucophaeus
GTTTATATAAAAGTCAATACCTGTCATTCAGAGCATTTGTGATATTTAATTTGGGTTCATATTAAAATCTTGTTTATTATGTATTCAGATGTCATACTTTATATGTCATGTGTTTCCAAATTGATAATTATACTTCACTTGTTGTATTTTAGTTATAGTTAAACAAGTGGATAATTGCTGATTTAATTGAGAAGAATCTTAAAATTAATTCTATAATGAATAGTTTACATTTTAAAAACTTAATCCTCTAATATAACTCTATAAGTGCTGAAAGTCATTGATACATTTTTAAATGTTGAGCAGACTGAATTTTATATTTATGTGTATAGATTAATTCATAATTAATAAATTTACTTTGAAATTGTAAGTGAGGGATCACTACAGTTTCAAAATTCAAATTGGAGTTATAAATGTGAAGCAGAAGAAGCAGAAGGAGGAAGAGGAGAAAGAGGAAGAGGAACCAGTAAGAGGAAGAAGAGAAGAAGTGAAAGAGAATGAAGAAAAACAATAGCAACAACAACAAATAGATAGCCTAAAGCTTGTATATATGAGAGCTGGTAACAGTGTATTGCATTTGCTGATGACATTAACATTTTCCAGATATAATTTCTACTTGTTTATTTTTATTAGCTGACACTTATTAAAGGCAAGCTTTGTTTCAAAACTTACCTTATAAATACACATTTTCTAAATGCATGATGTACTTTATTCACCTGGCAAAGTGGAGTTTTCATGGAATATGAGGAGAATTAAAATAAATGCCACAATGCAATATACACTAACAGTATAATTGATAATATTTTATAAAGGAAATTTTGCCATATTTTATGTTAGAGCCTTTCCTGTTTCTTAAAAGATAGAGACAAAATGACTATTTGGGGGCTTTAAGATAATGTTTACTGTGCATCCATGATGGGTTCAAATGCTACAAAGCTAAAAACAATAAACAATCATTAAATGTTTTATAAGGGTCATGAACTGGCCTAGCTGCTGACTTAACTCTCTCCTTGAGTTTTGATCTACCTGAAGCTGGTACCATTCCATTTTGGTTCTAAGTTTTAAATATCAAGGATTAATCATATTGAATATATTGCACATCTATATACAGTCTATCTTCTTGGTTGCTTATACTGGAGTCTATTTTTATGTGAGTACATAAATAGTAAACCTATTTATTCACAAAATTATATTCCATGGTACATTTAAAATTAATGAATGAACACTTGAAAATTGGTAATTTAGAAAAGCAATATAAATTACTTTATGATAGCATTACATTTTGGCATTTTAAATATCTGTGTCATAAGGTTCTTACATTTAGTGGTATTTTATTTTGAATCATCATGAGACTTGGCATTTAGATTGCCATCTATTCAAAATATCTTCTCAATTTTTTAATCATTATTATTTTGCCCTTGGAAACATGAATTTGGTGAAAAAAATCATTGCTTAGAATCCCTGATGAATACATTATAGAACAAAAGTGAAATATGATAACATATAATGGAGCATTCAGTAGTTTTCCTAGATTACATTATATTACAGGAAAAAATAGTAGAGTTCCCATATACATACCCAGTTCCCCCTAATATTAACATCTAATATTAATATAGTATATATGTCACAATGTACCAATATTAATATATTATTGTTTTTATTATAAGCTGTAGTTAACTGAAATTAAAGTGTTATTCAGATTTTCTCAGTTTATACCTAATGCCGTTAGGTATAATGGCATAGTGTTTCACTATCCCATCCAGGATAAACATCACATTTATTTGTCATGTTTCCATAAGCTCCTTCTGACATTGATAATTTCCCAGACTTCCTTTGTTGTTGAAAACTTTGAGAATTGTAAAAAAATAATCATCAGATATTTTGTAGGAAGCCATTATATTGAAATTTGTGTAATGTATTTCTCAATCTCTGATCGAAGTTAATGGGTTTCTTGGAGGAAGTCACAGAAGTAACGTGTAACTTTTATCAGATCATATCAAAGGCACATATTATCAAATGATTTTTTACTGTTTACGTTGACCTTGATCATCTGGTTGAGATAATGTTTATTTTTCAGGTTTCTAAATTATAATGTTGCTCTTACACTTCCACTCCCACTCGCCTTCACACCGCACTTTGGAAACATCATTATGCAAAGTCTACACTTCAGAAGTGGAGAGTTATGCACCCTGCCCTTAAGGGTAGAATTATCTAAATTATTTTAAATTTTTAAGCATGGGAGACTTTTATCTTATCTGTATTTATCTTTAATCAATTTAATTATACCAATGTGGAATCACAGATATTTATTATTTTGTTTATAATCTAATACAAATTTATTTATGCTGCTTAGATTGTTCAAGCTTTAGCCATTGGAAGCCCTATCAATTGACTCTTATGTCTTCTTCACATATGCAGATCATTTTTAAAAGTATTTCCATACTTTCTGGTACTCCAGGCTTATTTTGTATATTTCCTGCCTAAATCTTAGAAGAAGCCATTTCTCCAGTAATCTCTAGTTTGTTTGTTTGTTTGTTTGTTTGTTTGTTTGTTTTAATTCCAAAATGGTATTAGAAAGAAAGATCTAGGTATTAGGTATGCCTACTAACTGGGTTATCAGGGTGGTCATGCAGCTAAGTGTTCTCACCTGACCACAATACTAAATACATGCATATTCCCCAATGTGTATACAAATACTTATAAGTATTTTATATGTAACTATCTGTATCTATATTAAGATCAAAGAGCTAATTATATAACTACAACAAGATATTTCTAATTTTTTCTCTCATTTCATTTAACAATGTTGTATTTATTTAATGTATCCATATGCTATAATCACTCAATATATTTTTTCTATTATTACCCAAAAATTACCATTTAGATTCAGTAAGAAGAAGAAAAGTCAAAGATTTTGTTTGTTTGTTTTACCTTGATGTATTTCTACTCTGACACTCTTCTCTACTTTTTGTAGACACAAGTTTCTGACTTCCGTTATTTTCTTTCTCCCTAAAGAACTTCTTTTAGTATCTCCTGCAGGACAGGTCTGATGGTGATGAATTCACTCATATGAATTTGTCTAGAAACATATTTATTTCTCCTTCAATTTAGAAGGATAATTGCACCGGAAATAAACCTTGATGATTATTTTTTCTTTGGACAATTTACATATTTTTCCCATGATCTTCTTGGTTGCATGGTTACTGATAAGAGGACATACTGTAACGTATATCCTTGTTTCTCCATGAATAAGCTGTTTTCTTTTTTCCTGTGACCACTTTCAGGACTTTCTTCTTAATTTTAGTTTTCTTCAGTTTGAGTATAATATGCCTAGATGTAGTGTTTATAGAACTTATGGTCACTGGTGTTCACTAAACTTATGAAATTTTTTTATAAAAGTAATTTCCAACATGTAGTAACTAAGGCTAGGGAATTTTCCATGATCAATCAGAATGAAGTCGATGCCTGTTAAGTAGGAAAAAAGAAACAATAATGATCAAATCAGAAATCAGTGAAAGAAGAAATACAAAAACAATAGAGAAAAAAAATAAAACTTAAAGATAATTATTTGAAAAGGTGAAAGAAAGTGATAAATTTTTAGAGAGACTGATCAGGGAAAAAAGACAAGGTATAAATTACTTGTGTTATAAATTATGGCAGAGACATCACTAAAGATCCTATGAATGATCAAATGGTAATAAGGGAATACCGTGGATAGTGTTATGCCTCTGAAATACTAAATTCACTGAAGGGACATAGATTTTATGAACAACCCTCTATCTACTGAGAAATTAAATTATGTTTATAGATAAAAACTTTTACACGAAGACTCACCCAAGTCCAAATGGGTTGTCCAAATACTTAAGAAAGAAATAATTCCAGGTCTACACAAAATCATAAAGAAACTCAGAAAGGAGGGAATAAACTTACTCTGCAAAAAATACAACAAAAGAAAATTGTAGACCAATAGTACATTTAAAAGTATGATAAATCAGGACCAATTTATGTAAGAAATTTAAGATTGGTTTAGCTTTTGAAAATTAACAAATTTAATTTGACATATAAGCAAAGTACAAAAAAAAAGTAAGACCATGTAATCACCTCAATAAATAAAAGTTTTGACAAAATTCAACATCCACAGTAATTGTAAAACAAACAAACAAACAAACAAAACACACACACACACACACACACTTAGAAAACACAAAAATATTACTAAAGCAAGAAACAAGGAAAACTTTTCAACCTGATACAGAATTTTTGCAAGTAACTACAGCTAGCAACATATTTGTTCTGAAAGCCTAAAATATTTTTATGTAAGACAAGAAAAAATATATCTCCTTTCTTTACTCTTCTTTAACATTGTACTGAATAGAGGTACTATACAATGCAATCAGATATTAAAAAGAAAAAAAAAAGCATTCAGATTGGAAAGCAAGAGTAATGTTTCTCATTCACAGAAAACATTATCGTCTATACACAAAATTAATAAAATGAACAAAGAATGACTGACATTAATAAGTAAGTAAATCAAAATTATAGGGACCAAAATTAATATTTAAAAATTAATTATATTTCTGCATGATAGCAACATGTTATGAAAAATAAAATATTTTAAATAGTTGACAATAGATTAAAAATATATTCTCAACTAAATTTAACAAAACTGTGAAAGCCTTTACACTAAAATGAAAAAAAAATTTGCATGAATTTTAAACAACCTAAAAAATAGAGGGGTATATATCGCTCATGGTTAAGGAGAGGCTATATTTTTATACTGTTAATTTTTGACAATGTGCAAAGTGCAATGCAAAAAGAACTTTACCACAGATCTGAAAATCAGATATCTAAAGTCAAAGTGAAAGAGCAAATTCCCAAAACAGCAAGACGAAGTATCTGGTCACTTAAAAAAAAACCTCTTCGGACTAACAGTAAACTTCTCAGCAGAAAATGAGAATGGGATGATATATTCAAATTGCAGAAAGAAAAAAATATTCTAGCCTAGAATTTTTTATCAACCAAGATTAACTTTCATAAATGAAGGAGAAATAAAGACTTTGCTAGATAAGCAAATGCTAATGAAATTTGTGACTATTACATGTCCCTACAAGAAATGCTCAAGGAAGGTCTGATCGATCTTATAGGCCAAGGGGCAACATTTATTATTATGAAAATACATATAAGTGTGAAACTCACTGGAAGTCAATCACAAAAAAGAAAAGAAAAAATCAAATTATACCATGATAGAATTCCACCAAACGACAATGAGAAACAGTCAGAGAGAGAAAAAAAAAAAGAATTTATAAAACACCAAGAGAAAAAGTGGAAATAGACAACCTAAGGTCACAACTCAAGGAACTAGAAAAACAAAAGCAAACCAAACCCAAACCCATGAGGAAAAAAAAAAAAATAACCAAGATCAGAGCAAAACTAAATAAAATTAAAACAAAAGTATCCAAAAGATAAATGAAACAAAAAGCTAGTTCTTTGAAAAGATAAATAACATTGACAGATCATTAGCAAGATTAACCAAGAGATAAGATCCAAAAGAGCTCATTTAGAAATGAAATGAGAGATATTACAATGCATATCACAGAAATACAAAAGACCATTCAAGGCTGGAATGAACACTTTTATGCATAAACTAAAAAACCTAGAGGAGACTGATAAATTCCTGGAAATATTCAACCCTCCTAGATTAAAACAGGAAGAAATAAAAACTCTGAACAGAACAATAACAAGCAGCGACACTGAAATGGTAATAAAAATATTGCCCAAAAAAAACCAAAAAGATTCAGGATCAGATGGATTCACAGCTGAATTTCATTAGACAACTTCATTCCATTCCAACAGACCAATTAAACAAAAATTGGTAATATTCCTATTGACATTATTCCCAAAGATAGAAAAAGAGGAAATCTTGCCTACATCATTCTATGAAGCCAGTACCCTACTACCAAAACCAGGAAAGGACATAAGAAAAAAATAGAACTACAGACCAATATGTCTGATGAACATAGATGCAAAAATCCTCAACAAAGTGCTACTTAACTAAATTCAACATCATATCAAAAAGTTAATCCATCATGATTAAATGGTTTTCATATCAGGGATACAAGGATGGTTTAACATATGCAAGTCAGTAAATGTGAAACACCCCATAAATTAAAAACAAAATCACATGATCATCCCAGCAGACACAGAAAAAGCATTGGACAAAATCCAGCATCCCTTTATAATTTAAACCCCTAGGAAATTGGCATAGAAGGGACATACCTTAAGGTAATATAAGCCATCTATGACAAACTCACAGCCAACATTATATGGAATGGGAAAAGTTGAAAGCATTCCCCCTGAGTACTGGAACAAGACAAGCATTTCAACTCTCACCACTTCTAGTCAGCATAGTACTGGAAGTCCTAGCCAGAACAATCAGACAAGAGAAAGGAATAAAGTGCATCCAAATCAGTAAAGAATAATTCAACAGTTGCTGTTCACTGTTGATATGATTGTATACCTGGAAAACCCTAAAGACTTGTAAAAAAAAGCCCCTAGATCTGATAAACAAACTCAGCAAATTTTCAGAATACAAAATCAATGTACAAAAATTAGTAGCACTGCTATACACCAACAGTGACCAAGCTGAGAATCAAATCAAGAATTCAACCCCCTTTACAATAGTTGCTAAAACAAAAACAGAAAACAAACAAACAAACAAAAACTTAGGAATATACCCAATCAAGGAGGTGAAAGACCTCTGCAAGGAAAAACTACAAAACACTGCTGAAAGAAATCATAGATGACACAAATGGAAACACATCCTATGTTCATGGATGGGTAGAATCAATATTGTAAAAAAGACCATACTACCAAAGCAATCTACAAATTCAATGCAATTTCCATCAAAATATCATCATCATTTTCCACGGAAGAAGAAAAAACCATCCTAAAATTTATATGGAACCAAAAAGACAGCCCACATAGCCAAAGCAGGACTAAACAAAAAGAACAAATCCTGAGGTATCATATTACCCAAATTCAAACTATACTATAAGGTTATAATCACCCATACAGCATGTTACTTGTATAAAAATAGGCAGTTAGACCAATGGAACGGAATAGAGAAGCCAGAAGTAAAACAAAATACAGCTGACTGATCTTTGAACAAAGCAAACGAAAAAAAAAAAAAATGTGGGGAAAGAAGACTCTATTTAACAAATGGTGCTGGGATAATTGGCAAGTCACATGTAGAAGAATGAAACTGGATCCTCATCTCCCACCTTATACAAAAATCAACTCAATGGAGCAAAGACTTAAATCTAAGACCCGAACCCATAAAAATTCTGGAAGATAACATAGGAAAAGCCCCTCTAGACATTAGTTTAGGCAAAGACTTCATAACCAACAGCCCAAAAGCAATGCAACAAAAACAAAGACAAATAGATGGGACTTAATTAAACTGAAAACCTTCTGCACAGTAAAATAAATAATCAGCAGAGTAAGCAGACAACCAACAGAGTGGTAGAAAATATTTGCAAACTATGCATTTGACAAAATACTAATATTTAGAATCTAAAAGGAACTCAAAAACAAATCAGAAAGAAATAATCAAATCCTATTAAAAAGTGGACTAAGGATATGAATACATAATTCTCAAAAGATATACAAATGGCTAACAAACATAATAAAAATGCTCAATATCACTAATCATCATCAAGTAAATGCAAATCAAAACCACAATGTGATACCACCTTACTCCTGCAAGTATAGCCATAATTTAAAAATCAAAAGATAATAGATCTTGGCATGGATGTGGTGAAAAGAGAACACTTTTACACTGTTGGTGGGAATGTAAACTAGTGCAACCACTACGAAAAGCAATCGCAGACTCCTTAAAGTACTAAAAGTAGATCTACCATTTAATCCAGCAATCCCTTTACTAAGCATCTACTCACAAAACAAGAAGTCATTATACGGAAAATATATTTGCATACACATTTTTAGAGCAGCGCAATTCACAATTGCAAAAACATGGAACCTGCCCAAATGCCCATCAACCAATGAGTAGATAAATAAAACTGTGCCATATACATACACATATACCATGGAATACTACTGAGCCATAAAAAGGAACAAAACAATCACATACACAGCACCCTGGATGGAGGTGGAGACCATTACTCTAAGTTATGTAACTCAGGAATGGAAAACCAAATATCATATGCTCTCACTTATAAGAGGGAACTAAGCTATGAAGACATAAAGGTGTACAAATGATACAATGGGCTTTGGGGATACAGAGGGAAGAATGGGAGTAGGGTGAGGGATAAAAGACTACATATTGGATACAGTGTACACTGCTCAGGTGATGGATTGCACCAAAATCTCAGAAATCACTCACTGAATAGCTTATCCATGTAACCAAACACAACCTGCTCCATAAAAAACTATTGAAATCTTAAAAATAATAATTTTAATCTAAAAAATTTAAAAATTAAAAAAACTAGAAATTAATGAACAATATGACAGGAACAAACCTCTCATAACAATTTTATCCTGATTGTAAATGAGGCATATGTGTCAGTTAAAAGATACAGATTGGCAGAATGGATTTAAAAAAAAAAACATAATCCAACCACACGCTGCTTACAAGAAACTCACCTTTCCTCTAGACATATACAGACTAAAAGTAAAAGGGTGGTAAAAGATATTCCATGCAACAAAAATCAAAAGCTGGAGGAATATATATCAGAAAAAAACAGATTGATTATAAGTCAAAACCAGTAAAAGAAGACAAAAGTCATTGTATAATGACAAATGGATTAATTCAGCCAAAGGATGTAACAATTCAAGATACGTAGGCACTCAATACTGCAGCACCCAGATTCATAAAGCAAATACTACTAGACCTAAAGATAGAGACCGACAGCAATACAATAATAGTGGAGAACTTCGACATCCTACTCATAGCATGAGACAGAAATTCAACAAAGAAATATAGGACTTAAACTAGATTTTAAACCAAATGGACCTAACAGACATTTATGCAACATTCTACAACTGCAGAGTATACATTGTTTTCATCAATTCAGAGTACATGAAACGTTATCCATGATAGACCATGTATTTGGGTACAAAACAACTCTCAACAGAAACATTTTTAATTGACATCGTATCAATTACTTTCTCAGCCCATAGTGGAATAAAACTAGAAGTCACTACCCAAAGGAACTTTGGAAATTATACGAATTGATGAAAATAAAACAACATGCTCATGAATGACCAACGGGTCTATGAGAAAGTCAACATAGAAATTAAAAAAATTGAAAATGAAAATGAAAACCCAGATAAATAAACCAAATATACAAATCACCCTTCTATCACTGATTTTCCTGTATCCCACACCTTTTCGGATACAGCAAAAGATGTGGAATACAGCAAAATCAGTGCTAAGAGGGCGATTTATAGCATTAAATGCCTACATTTAAAAAGTAAAAAGATTACACATTAACTATCTAACACACCTAAAGGAACAAGAAAAGCAAAAACAAACCAAACTCAAAATTAGCAAGATGAAAGAAATAACAAAGATCAGACCAGAAATAAATGAAATACAGACTAAAAATATATAAGGAATTAACAAAATAAAAAGTTGGTTCTTCAAAATGATAAACAAAATTGATAAACCACTAGCTGGACTAACCAAGAAGATAAGAGACAAGCATCAAAGAAGCAAAATTAGAAATAAAAAAGAAGGCATTACAATTCCAGTTGATCCCATAGAAATACAAAAGACCATCAGAGACTATTATGAATAACTATACACTCACAAACTGTAAAACTTAGAAGAAATACACAAATTCCTGGAAACCTACACCCTCCCAAGATTGAGCCAGAAAGAAATAAAAACCCCAAACAAACAAATAATGAGTAGTAAGATTGAAACAGTAAAAAAAACCTTCCAAAAAAGAAAAGCCCAGGAGCAGGTGGATTACAGCCAGATTTTGGCAAACATACATAGAAGAACTAATGCTAATCTTCCTGAAACTGTTCCAAAAAAACTGAGGAGTGAATTCTCTGCATTTCAGTTTATGAAACCAGTATCATTCTGATGCAAAAACCAGACAAAGACACAACAATAAAAAAAGAAAAATACAGACTAATATCTGTGATGAACATGGAAACAAAAATCCTCATCAAAATACTAGCAAACTAAATCCAATAGGACATCAAAAAAAAAAAAAAAAAAAAAAAAAAAAGCCACACAGACACAATGCACTACAATAAAGTGGGTTTTATCCCAGTTTGGAAAGATGTTTCAACATACGCAAATCAATAAACACCGCAAATTGCATGAAAAAAATCAAGGACAATAACCCTATGGTCTTCTCAATAGTCACAGAAAAAACATTTGATAAAAACTCACATCTCTTCATAATAAAAACTTTCACAAAGTAGGCATAGGAGGAAGATAACTCGAGATAATAAAAGCCATATATTATAAACCCACAGCTAACATCATACTGAATGAGAAAACATTGAAAGCATTTTTTCTAAGAAATAAAACAAGACAAGAACACCAATTTCCAACACTCCTATTTAGCACAGTACGGGAAGTCCTAAGTGGAGCAATCGAGCAAGTAAATAATAATAATAATAATCAGATTGGAAAAGAAGAAGTCAAATTATCCATGTATGCTGATGGTATGAATCTGTATCTAAAAAAACCTAAAGATTCCACCAAATAACTCCTATATCTCACAAATAAATTCAGTTATGTTACAGAATACAAAATCAACATAAAAAATGTAGTAGCATTTCCATATATCAATAACAATCTGGCTGAGAAATAAGTCAAGAAAGCAATACCATTTACAGTAGCTACAAAAAAAAAAATCTACGAAAAGTTTCGTAAAGAAGGTGAAAGATCTGCACAAGGAAAACTACAAAACAGTGATGAAAGAAAGCGTAAATGACACAAATGGAAAAACACATCATGCTCATGGATCAGAAGAATTAATAATATTTAAATTATTATATACCCAAAGAAATCTACAGATTCAATGCAATTCCTATTAAAATACCAACATCATTTTTCACAGAATTAGAAAAAAATCATATATTAAACTCAAGGAGAGCCAGAATAGCCAAAGTATTTCTGAGCAAAGGGTAACAAAGCTAGAGGTATCATGTTTCACGGCTCCAAATTATAATCAAGTCCGTAGTAACCTAAGCAGAATGGTACTGAGATAAAAATAGATACACAGATCAATAGGACAGAATAGAAAATCCATAAATAAAGTCAATTGATCTTTGACAAAGTTAGCAAGAACATCTCTGGGGAAATAACACCCTTTTTAAACGGTGCTGAAAAAATTGGAAAACCATATTAAGAAGAATGAAACTGGACCACATCTCTCACCATTTACAAAAATCAACTTAAAGTGGATTAAAGACTTACACTTGATACTATAAAAATACTGAAAAAAAACTAGGAATAACTCTTCTGTACCTTTGTCTATGCAAATGATTTATTACTAAGAACTCAAAAATATAGGCAACAATAATAAAAATAGATAAATGGAACTTAAAAACTTCTGCACAACTCAAGAGATAATCAATAGCATGAAGAGATAACCTGTTGAATAGGAAAAACACATATTTGTGAACTATGGGACAGGGAACTAAATCTAGAATGTACAAGGAACTCAAGAAACTCAACAACAGCAATGAAAATTAATATTAATTTTATTAAAAAGTCAGGTAAGGACATGAACACACATTGTTCAAAAACAAAACTTAGAAATTGCCAACAGGTATATTCAAAAAGGCTCACCATCACTAATCATCAGATGAATACAAATCAATACCACAATGAGACGTCATCTTATTCCAGTCAAAATGACTATTAATAAAAAGACAAAAAATAACAGATGTTGTCAAAGATGTGGAGAAAAGGAAACTCTTATACACTGTTAGTGGGAATATAAATTAGTGGAGCCTCTGCAGAAATCAATATGTGGATTTCATAATGAATTTAAAATAGAACTACTTTTTTATCCAGCAATCTCACTACTGGGTATCTACACAAAGGGAAAAAATAATTATATCAAAAATATACCTGCAGTCATATGTTTATTGCAGCACTATTGACAACAGCAAATATATGGAATCAACCTAAATGTCTATCAATAGATGAATGGATAAAGGAAATGTGGCATATATACACAATGGAATACTATTCATTCATAAAAAAGAATGAAATCATGTCTTTTACAGCAACATCATTATTTTAAGTGAAACAAGCCGGACACAGACAGACCAATTTGTTTGTCCTCACTCATAAATCATTGCTAGGAAATATGTTCACATGGTTATAGAAAATGGAATGACAGGAAATGGTGACTCTGAAGTGTAAAGAGCAGGTAGGATGGGGTAGATTGAGGAGAAATTGGTTAATGCTGTTAGGTGATGGATATTGTAAAAGCCCTGATTTGACCACTGCACAATCCGTGCATGCAACGAAATTGCACATGTACTCCATAAATTCGTACAAATAAAATTGTCAGTGTGTTCTATAGATTCAGTGCCCTCTTCGTAACAACCTAAATCCCTTTTTTGTTGCAAAAGTTGCTAAAACTTCTTTTATAATTCATGTAAAAATAAAAAGAACTTAGAAAAGCAAAGATAATTTTTAAAATGGGATCACAGTCGGAGTGCTGTAACTATTTGATTTCAAGCTAGAGTAATCAAGACAGTATGGTTGGTACAGATACAGATAAATAATTAATGAGGGATTATAGATTGTCTAAAATAAAACCACACATATTCAGACAATTGATCTTTTAACAAAGGTACATATGCAATATAGTAGTTTAAAGGTCGTCTTTACAAACAGTGCTGAAACACTTGGACATCTGTATGAAATAAAATGTCATTTATAAACTTGCATCACACACAAAAATTAAATGAATCATAGATCTACATGAAAGTTACAAAACTGTAAAACTTCTGGAAGACAATATAGGATGAAATCCTTGTGACCTTTGGTAAGAAATATTCCTCAGAGGGAAAACCAAAAATGTTAACTGAGAATATACAAGTAACAGAGAATATCTGCAAAGCATATGTCTAATAAAAAGACACAAAGATGATAAATAAGTAAATTGAAGATGGTCAATATAATTAGTTGCTAGGGAAATCCAAATAAAAACCTCAATTAGTTTATCTTATCCATTGATCGGATGTTGAAAAAAAAATGTCCATGGCAAGTATTGACAAGGATTATGGTATGAATGTAAAACGGTGCAATCAACTTTCAAAAAAGTTTGTCAATTTCTTAGGAATTGTAAACATACCCATAACATATTACCCAAACTTTTAATTTTTAGGTATTTATTCAAGAGGAAAAACTACATATGGTAAGAGGAAGGCTTGTACATAATTTCTTATAGTAGTTTTATTTGCACATGTACCCCATAAAAGGACAAAACTGAAAACCACCATTATTTCTATCAACAGGTGAGTGGAAAAACAAACTGTTGTATATCCATACAATGGAATGAATATCAACACAAAACAATAGACAATTGAAACAACCAAAACATGAATTAATTTTAAAATAATTAGGGTGGATAAAGAAGGCAGACAAAAAAGAATATATGCTTTACAATTCTATGTATACAATATTCTAGAGCATTCAAACTAATCTATAATGATAGAATATAGACCAATCATTTCTTTGGGGAAGAGGAAAGTTGTGAAATGGCAGAAGATATAAAAAATAATAATAATAATAAGGATACTTTTAGGGTGAGAGATATGTTTATTATCTTTTTATGATAATGGTTTCATGGGTGCTTACATATGTTAATACATCAAATTGTATATTTTAAATATTCATAGTTCATCTTATCTCAAATATAATTCAATAATTAATTTCAAAATGTTAAAATATTTAAAAGTAATACATCTGTTAACATAAAAACCGGATATGGAAACAGGAGCAACAAAAACTAAATTGAAGGTTATTACTTACTTTAGATCATTATCAACATAAATATGTTGAAAGGAATTAGCATCTGCTATATTACGTTTTTTTAATTAAATGAATTCATATGAATATACAATTATAAGCTTGGTTATAGGATTGAAACATAAAACCAGAGACAGTCAAAATTCATGCTAGAAAAGCGAATTTAGAAATAATGGGGCTTCAATTAAATTTACAAACACTGCTATCACTAATCTAACTGAGAAAGAATGGCCCAATAGTCAATGTTCATTAGTAACCTCAAAAAAGTTTTGAGGTTACCTAGGGAAAAAGCATTGCTACTGGGGAAAAAAGCACAGAACATGGGACATTAACTGAGAATATTATCATCTATTATATACTCCAAGATTCATTCTAAAGATTGGATATTGATTTTTTAAAAAGCACATGTCTTAGAGTGTAAATCTAATACTATATTTTAAAATATTTCAAGGCATAACGTCATATTGTCTTTTTTGTTGTTGTTGTTCTGCTATGTTGCCATGCCATATACTGGGTACATTATAAAGAAAATAAGTTTATTTTTCACAGTTCTGGAGGCTGGAATGTCTAAGATAAAAGCACTGGCATAATAGGGCTTGGTTTCTCTGCTTCTTTAGACAGTGACCTAAACCCCGCATTCTCCACCTGACAGAAGAGTAAAAGAAAGTAAACCTATGCAGATAAATCCTTTTCATAGCTGCATTAATTCATTCACGAGGGCAGAGCCTTTATGACTTAAACACCTCTAATTAGGCCTCTCCTCCCAGTGTTGTTGCATTGGAGATTAAGTTTCTAACACATCAATTTTAAAAGGGACAAAACTATTCACACCATAACTAGTATATTGGTTCATATTTTATTTTAACACAATATTCTTCAGGTTATCTCCTCAATTAGTTAATTGTTTGCTATGCAAAACCTTTTTTATTTTGATGCCATCTCATTGGTCTATTTTTGCTTTTGTTGCCTGTGATTTCTGGATCATATTTTAAAAGTCATTGCTCAGACAAATGTCGTAGAGTTTCCCCTGTTTTCTTCTAATAGTTTTACAGTTTTATATCTTATATTTAAGTCTTTAATTTAATTTGAGTTTATTTTTGTGTATGATGTAAGATAAAGGTCGAATTCATTCTTCTGCATGTGGATTCTAGCTTTCCCAACAGTATTTATGGAAGAGACTGTTTTTTCCTCTATGCTTTTCTTGGCACCTTGTCAAAAATCAGTTGACCACGGAAGTGTGAGTTTATTTTTGAGTTTGCTTACTTGTTCCTTAAGTCAATATATCTGTTTTAATGACAGTAAAATACTGTGTTGATTACAATCATGTAATAATGTTTTAAAATCAGAGAGTGTGATACCTATAGCTTTGCTCTTTTGTTCAAGATTGTTTTGTCTATTCAAGGTATTTTGTGGTTCCACTTGAATTTGAATCTTTTCTTTTTCCTATTTCTGTGCAAAACAGCGTTGGAATTTTGATAGGAATCACACTGAATCTGTAGATCGCTTTGGATAGTATGGGTATTTTCACAACATGAATTCTTGCAACCCATGGCCATAAGATAAATTTCCATTTATGTCTGTCTTTTCCAGTTTCTTCCATCAGTATTTTACAGTTTTAAGTACACAGGGTTTTTTTTACCTCCTTGATTAAATTTACATTCCAGTTTTAAATTTTTTGTTGCTATTGTAAAGAGGATTGCTTTCTTAGTTTCATTTTCAGATTTAGGTTATTATTTCTATATAGAAACACTACTGATTTTTGTATGTTGATTTTGCATCATTAAACTTTACTAAATTTATTTATCAATTTTAACAATATTTTGGTGAATTCTTAGAAAGGGACAAAATATTTGCAAACCATACATCTGATAAGAAGTTAATGTCCAAAATACATAAGGAACTCAAACAACTAAATAGAAAGAACCCATGTATCCTGATTTAAACATGGGCAAAGAACCTAAACGACATTTTTCTAAAGAAGATATACAAATGCAAAATAGGACATGAAAAAATACTCAGCATCACTAATCATTAAAGAAATGAAAATGAAAATCATAATGAGATTTTATAATATCACCTCACAACTGTTAGAATGGCTTTTATCCAAAAGATGAAAATGTGTTGGGGAGAAAGTGAAGTAAAGGGAACTCTTATGCATTGTAGGTGAAAATGTTAAATTAGTACAGCCATTTTGGAAAAATGATATGATGGCTTCTTAAAAAAAAATAAATAAATAAAGCCAGAACTACCATATAAGCCAGTAAACTAATGTCTGGTTATCTATCCAAAATAACTAAAATCAGTATATTAAAGGATTATCTGCACTCCCATGTCCATTGCAGCATTATTCACAATAACCAAGATGTGAAATCAACCTAAGTGTCCATTGCAGGTGAATGAATAGATAAACTGTGGTATACATATACAAAATGGAACATTGTTTGGCCTCTAAGGAGGTGAAAATCTGTCTTTTGCAACAACGTGGGTAAATCTGGAGGACATTATGCTAAGTGAAATAAGCCAGTCACAAAAAGACAAATGCTGAATGACCTTACATATGTGTGGAATATTACAGTTAAACTCAAATAAATACAGGGCAGAACGATGTTTTTCAGAGTCTGGATGGTGGTGAAGAGAAAGTAAATGGAGAGTTATTCATCAAAGGGTACAAAGCTTCAGATAGATGGAAGAAATAGGTTTTGAGATCTGTTGCACAACAGAGTGACTATAGTCAAAAATATATATTTTTAAATAACTGAAAAAAATAAATTTCAAAATTCTCTCCATAAAAAATGATAAGTGAGGTGATAAACATGTTAATTAGCTTGATTTAATTATGCTAAATATATATAATACGTGTGTGTATTTATATATTCTATAATCCCAAATAGCTATACTTTATACATTTATTTTATAATTTTATTTAAATTAACCTTAGCCACATATTTTGTGATGTCTTATATTATTTGACTTTAATGTGTAAAAGTCCTGCCCCATCTGAAATCTACCAATTCAAGTTTCAGACTTTCCCTTCTTCAAAGGAATGCACCAATGATATCAATATTATCTTCCTTGTCTCACAGTTAAAATGGGGAATTATGTGTTATCTCTTTACTTAGGGAACCAGATTTATCCCTGTAGTTTAAGAATCTATTTGAAGTTTCTCAAAATAGAGTCAGGGCACTCAAATTATTTCAGTGATATTCTCAGAGAAAGTAAATTTGAATTAAACCATACATCTGATAAGAAGTTAATGTCCAAAATATATAAGGAACTCAAACAACTAAATAGAAAGAACCCATGTATCCTGATTTAAACATGGGCAAAGAACCTAAACGACATTTTTCTAAAGAAGATATACAAATGCAAAATAGGACATGAAAAAATACTCAGCATCACTAATCATTAAAGAAATGAAAATGAAAATCATAATGAGATATCACCTCACAACTGTTAGAATGGCTTTTATCAAAAAGATGAAAATGTGTTGGGGAGAAAGTGAAGTAAAGGGAACTCTTATGCATTGTAGGTGAAAATGTTAAATTAGTACAGCCATTTTGGAAAAATGATATGATGGCTTCTTAAAAAAAATAAATAAATAAAGCCAGAACTACCATATAAGCCAGTAAACTAATGTCTGGTTATCTATCCAAAATAACTAAAATCAGTATATTAAAGGATTATCTGCACTCCCATGTCCATTGCAGCATTATTCACAATAACCAAGATGTGAAATCAACCTAAGTGTCCATTGCAGGTGAATGAATAGATAAACTGTGGTATACATATACAAAATGGAACATTGTTTGGCCTCTAAGGAGGTGAAAATCTGTCTTTTGCAACAACGTGGGTAAATCTGGAGGACATTATGCTAAGTGAAATAAGCCAGTCACAAAAAGACAAATGCTGAATGACCTTACATATGTGTGGAATATTACAGTTAAACTCAAATAAATACAGGGCAGAACGATGTTTTTCAGAGTCTGGATGGTGGTGAAGAGAAAGTAAATGGAGAGTTATTCATCAAAGGGTACAAAGCTTCAGATAGATGGAAGAAATAGGTTTTGAGATCTGTTGCACAACAGAGTGACTATAGTCAAAAATATATATTTTTAAATAACTGAAAAAAATAAATTTCAAAATTCTCTCCATAAAAAATGATAAGTGAGGTGATAAACATGTTAATTAGCTTGATTTAATTATGCTAAATATATATAATACGTGTGTGTATTTATATATTCTATAATCCCAAATAGCTATACTTTATACATTCATTTTATAATTTTATTTAAATTAACCTTAGCCACATATTTTGTGATGTCTTATATTATTTGACTTTAATGTGTAAAAGTCCTGCCCCATCTGAAATCTACCAATTCAAGTTTCAGACTTTCCCTTCTTCAAAGGAATGCACCAATGATATCAATATTATCTTCCTTGTCTCACAGTTAAAATGGAGAATTATGTGTTATCTCTTTACTTAGGGAACCAGATTTATCCCTGTAGTTTAAGAATCTATTTGAAGTTTCTCAAAATAGAGTCAGGGCACTCAAATTATTTCAGTGATATTCTCAGAGAAAGTAAATTTGAATTGCTTTTTAAATGTTTTGTGGAAAGACTAACACATGTTACAATCTTACCCATTTAGAATAGGACTTCAATCAAGTCTCAGCCCTTTTGCAATTATATATTTAATTTTTGTGATGACAATTATGCAGAGTGCTAAAATATAAAGATACATCCAATTATTTGCCAAAGAAAGAAATAATTACATCATTATTTGGACAAGATTCTGTTGGGAAAAGAGTTTGTGAAATTATTGAAGATGCGACCCATAATTCCTAACTTTCAACCCAAAAATCTATGTTGTACTGCCTTACATTCTACCAAACGTGATGTAAAATGGCAGACTTTTCTATCCCTCCACTTATTTTTGTTATTATAAAGGTGCCAACCTTTAGAAACAAGTCATAAAATATCAGGACAGTTAGGGAGATTTGAGAAATTTTTGTTTATTGTTAAAGGTATAGTATTGTTATGTTTTAAATGCTTCAAACAATAGCTTAATATGCTAAAACTAGGTAACTTTAAGCATATTAATAAAGAGAAATAGCAAAATTGTGTTTTATTTAAAAAAGAATTATTAAAATCTAAGATAAATGCTTAAAATAAAAATAGATTATTGTAAGCATATATGAAACCTTTGAATTTGTTTTTCTTTTTACAATCTAAGAACAAGCAGAAACACAACGTTTAGAAATGTCTTTGAATAGTGTCTCTCACTTTTTAATTATTAAACTAGTCAATCCTGAAATTTTTGAAAAGGATTTTCATTTATTCACTGATTTTCTTAGGAACCTTTGTCACAATCAATTGACCAGAATAAATGTGATTTATTCCTGGACTTGTGTTTTTTTGTTTGTTTGTTATTGTGTTTTTGTTTTTTGGGGTTTTTTTTTTTTCATTTTTATACTCTTATGCCAAAATTTACTACTGTAGATTCTCCAAATTTACTGTTCATTTAAAAAAATCATTTTACTAATCTTGGTCATGTGAATCTTATTTTAGAATAATCATGTCAGAGTCCAGCAAAAAAGCCTCTGAATTATGACTAAGGTGCATTGAATTCATAAATTAATTCATGGAAAGTCAATTTGAGACTTTCATTTTATGAACATGGTGTACCTCTTGATTTATTTTTGACTTCTTCAATTTCCCTCGGTTTTATTTTATACTTTTCAGTAAAAAAAAAATTCATGCACAGCTTTTGTTAAGTTCTATTCTAATATTAGTATGTTGTTAAATTCTAATGTAAACTGATTTTTATAAATTTTATTTTCAAATTATTTACTGTTAATATATAGAAATGCAGTTTCATGTATAGTCTTTGCATCCTGCTGCTTTGCAGACTGCAGTTATTTAGCTGTAGTGGTTAATTTATAGATCTTGTTTTATTTTATTTCAATATCATGCTATCTGTGAATATAGACTATCTCATTCTCTCTTTTCTATTTTTGTGACTTTTATTTATCTCTCATGCATATTGAAATGGCCAGGGCCTACACTATAATGTTGACAGAAAAATGATGAGAGTGAGTTGTAACCTTGTCTTGTTCCTGATTGTAGGAAGAGAAAATTCAATATCTCACCAATAAGCATCAACATGATGATAGTTATAGCTTTTTTTCTTTTTTCTTTTTTTTTTTTTTTTAAGAGAAGGGATGAGGTGGGCATTAAGAGCTTTAAGAAGTTTCTTTTTATTCTTAAGTTGCTGAGAGTTTATATCCTTAATGGGTGTTAATTTTGCTAACTTTTTGCCTTCTGCATCTGTGGAAAGATTATATGATCCTTCTACATTATTTGTTTAATATGGTGAATAAATCACATTGACTGAATGTGTTTCTACCCATGAGAGAGATTGGTAAGCAATTTTATTATCTTATAATGTGTTTATTACGTTTTAGAATTACAGTCCTTTGATTCTTAATCTAATCTCCTTATCATTTCATTATCAGTTTGAATCATTTGTCTGTTGAATATATCTTATTTTTCTCCCTTTTCAAATATTTAGCAATGTTAATTGTATATTGTACATTTGGAACCATATATTATAGAGTCTCTGGATGCTGTTTGCATCATTTAAATAACACTATTTGTTGTTTTAGCAAGAATATTATTTGACTGTACTCAAATTCCAAACTTCATTTCCTTTGCAATAGGCAGCAGCTAAAATCTTCAGTCTGTGGTGTTTTCATTCTTCTAGGTCTTTCTTTCCACTAGGCCCCTTGGAGGCACCTCTACACATGTGCAGTCTGAAAACTACCCAAGTTTTTGGATGGAGTTTAGCTGCAGATGTGGAGGTTTCTCTTCTTCATACTTTTTTTTTTTTTTTTTTAAATCAAGCTTTACCTCACTTTCTAGTCACTCTGGCAGTCTTGAACCCTGTCCTCTGACACCTAAAGCTGTATAAACTCTAATTTTTGTTTTAGTTTTACCGTCATATTTTGTGGAGTGGAGAGGACTCTTAGAAGGGAGAGGGGACTTCATTAACACAAATATTATCCACTTTATATCTCTTTGAATATTTTCATTGCCTTCCTTTTTTTCGTTTTTTCAATCTCCATGGCCTCAAATCATTTTTTAGGAAATATTTTTTCCAGATTATAATTTGTTATTTATGGAAGCTTTTACAATATACAAGTCTCCTCACCGTTTCCAGAAATGAATTTCCCATCTAGTAATTTTTATTTTTGTTGACTATTTGTGTTGTAGATTGCTTTAGATCCTTTTTGTAATATGAAAAAGTATATGTATGTGTTTGTCCTCTACATGCACATATATATAATACATATCCATATTATATCCACACGTAATAGCTACGAGTTAAGTATTTTACATCTATTTTAATACAATAGTTCAGTTTTTAAACAGTTTATTTTATGTTTATAGACTTGGAGGTACATGTGTAGGTTTGTTACATGAGTATATTGCATGATGGTGAGGTTTGGGCTTCTAGTGTACCCATTACCTGAATAGTAAACATTGTACCCAATAGGTAATTTTTCAACCATCAACCATTTCCCTCGTCCACACTTTTGGAGTCCCTAGTGTCTGTTATTTTTCTCTGTGTATCTATGTGTACGTATTGTGTAGCTCCCACTTGTACATGAGAACATGCAGTATTTTATTTTCTGTTACTGAGTTATTTCACTTACAGTAATGGCCTCCAGACCTGACACAGTGACTCATGCCTGTAATCCCAGTACTTTGAGGGGCCAAGGTGGGAAGATCACCTGAGGTCAGGAATTCAAGCCCCGCCTGGCCAACATGGCAAAACTCATCTCTATTAAAATTACAAACATTAGCCAGGTGTGATGGCCCAGGCCTGTAATCCCAGCTACATGGGAGGCCGAGGCAGGAGAGGAGAATGGCGTGAACCCAGAGGGTGGAGGTTGCAGTGAACCAAGATGGTACCACTGTACTCCAGCATGGGTGACAGAGAGAGACTCTGTCTCAAATAAATAAATAAATAAATAAATAAATAAGTACAGTGACCTACACTTCTAACCATGTTGCTGCAAAAGACATGGTTTTATTTATTTTTTATGGCTGAGTTGCATTCCATAGTGTATATATACCATGTTTTCTTTATTCAATACACTGTTGATGAGCACGTAGGTTGATTTCATGTCTTTGCTGTAAATGGTGCTGCGATAAACATACAAGTGCAGATGTCTTTTAAATATGACGATATATTTTTCTTTGGCTGGATGCTCAGTAGTGGTATTGTGGTGTCAAATGGTAGTTCTGGTTTTAGTTCTCTGATAAAGCTCCATATGTTTTCCATAGTGGTTGTACTAACTTACATTCCCACCAATAGTGTGTAAGTGTTCCCTTTTCTCTGCATCCTCACCAACATCTGTTGTGTTCTGACTTTTTAATAGTAGCCATTCTGACTGGCATGAGATGGTAACTCATTGTTGCCTTAATATGCACTCTCTGATGACCAGGCATATTGAGCACTTTCTCATGTGTTTGTTGGTATCTTGTATGTCTTCTTTTGAGAAATTATCTGTTCAAGTCCTTTGCCTACTTTTTAATGGGGTGATTTGTTTTTTGTGTTATTTCTTTTTGAATTGTTTGTGTTTCTTGGAGATTATGAATATATGTCTTTTGTCAAATACATAATTTGCAAATATTTTCTCTCATTCTGAAGGTTGTCTTTAGTCAGCATTTTGAGATATCTATTTTCATTTTTATTGACAGACAAAATTTATTTCAAAGCAGCTAAATTAGCTTTTCAAGGTTACTATTAGGTAGCAGAAACACCAACCAGGCCTAACTTACACCAAAATCCTCTATTTATCTGTACAACTATAAATTGATATTGTCACATTTTATAGATAAGAAAAAAATTGTCAATCTCAAATACAGGTATCATTAACAAACCCTATTTGCCATTTGTCTCAATCTTAGTCTGGTTTGTTCTCATGGATTATGTTGCAATAATAAGTGTTTTCAAAATATTTGCCATAATGTGATTAAAGTTTAAATTCTATACTATGAATTTCTTAAACTAAAAAAATTATTTCTCCAAATAAACTTAACTGCTCATTTTGAAGAAAATCAACTTCATTATCCATTCTGAAAAGTGAAGCTTAGCTCTCTAGTGGCCTTAGTATGATTCAGAGGGATCTTGTGAAGAACTATATGGTTCTCTTGATTAAATAAATGTTCTGCTTTTCTCAGAGGAAGTTGGCCAAATGAAATACTTGGAACATATTCCTCAAAAAAAGATGAATTCAAAATCCACACAACACATTACACATACTGAGGACAGAGCCCATGTCCTTTATACTTGAGACCCTGAACCTGACACGTTGCCCAGAATGTGTTAACAATTGTGCTCTATGAATACAAATTATTATAAATAGCTGAAATATGAATTAACTCCCCATAATAATTTTAGTGTGCACCATGACTCATTTTTTTAATGCTACTCTATTCACCACATAGAAAACCTTTTGAATTTCTTGGTTGCTAAAATAATAGGACTTATGGTCAAGAGAAACTGAAATGTCTAGTTTGTTTTAGACAGTTTAAATTTTACATGTTAAATTACTACATATATACTGCATGAATTTCAGTTTAAATAACATGTGTTGTTAAATCACAAATGAGAGAAAATAAATGATGAAAGGTAGGCAAAATGGCAGAGGACCTTCTAATAGTAGTTAATTTCTGTTTACATTTTGTTCCAGAAATTTGTGCTGAATTTTTACAAAATGCCAGTAGCGAATGAATCATGTTATGTACTAGCCAAAGACATTAGTAGAAATAGTTAATGCTGCAGTTTTCTTTTCAACTACTATTTGAATATATGCACACATTTAATACTGTTTTATGATACTCCATAAATTTAACTGTCATGAAAGGCCATAGAAGCTGTTGACTTAAACCAATTATTTTCTATCTAAGGTTTTCATCTGCAATAAGAACCATTTGATTTGTAAAGTTTTGAAATGTGTTGCTGTGTGAAAAACAAAGAGAAAAAGAAAAGATGACTGCTAAAAAAAAAAATAAAAAGTCCACTGCATTGCAGCAAACAACTATCACATCAATAACTACTCATGTCTTTTACACTCATCTATATCCAGCTCCAAATTAGCATGGGGATATAATGAGATATACAAGGAGACAGATCAGTCAGAGAATGGTTTCAGCCATATTAAGAGTGAAGTTCAGAATTCTAAGATCTATCAAGCACAGCATGCTCCCTGGAATTTAACAACCAACTTTAGACAGCATAAGGACATAAAGTAAACTGACAAAAAGAACAGGAACTGCAGGACAAACACAGAAAATACAACTGTTGTGTGATAGTTTTGGAAACATACACAGATACGAATGTGTGTGTTTAATATTTCTATTCTGTAATACTAAATAAGCCATGTTTCTTTTGAGAAACAGTTTATTAAGGAGTGTATTTTCCTATTTGAGGCACTGCTGTTTTACTTTCACTGTTGACTTGGGTCTCACCTTTTAAAAGTTGGCTGACTGAAGCACTTCTCCTTTATTTCCTGCAATAGAAATAACAAAGACATGTTTTTGTTACGTGCCCTGTCTGGTTTGTTTGTTTGTTTGTTTTTTGTGTTTTTTTTTACCCAGTGCATATACTTAAGAATGCCATTTTCTTTCTTTTTTTTTAATGAGACGGAGTCTCACTCTGTCTCCCAGGATGGAGTGCAGTGGCCTAATCTCGGATCACTACAACCTCCGCCTCCCAGGTTCAAGCGATTCTCCTGCCTCAGCCTCCTGAGTAGCTGGGACTACAGGCGTCCACCACCACCCTTGGCTAATTTTTGTATTTTTAGTAGAGACGGGGTTTCACCATATTGGCCAGGCTGGTCTCGAACTCCTGACTTTGTGATCCGCCCACCTTGTCCTCCCAAAGTGCTGGGATTACAGGCGTGAGCCACCGTGCCCGGCCAAGAATGCCATTTTCAAAAAAACTTATATTCAAAAATATCTTTTAAATGAAGTTTATATCCTTAATGCAGTTAAAACTCATTAGTAATTCTATTTGCATAGCATCAACTAGATAAAGTTCTACCAACTTATTCTGGCTACCTTCTACCTGATGTATATCCAGATCCACCACCTCGTGTTTCATATATTCTCTGATTGAAACCACCTATGTAATGTATAGGTGTATAAAAATATATATATATTTGGCTCTTTGTATTTACTTTGTTGTAAGATGACATTTCCAGTACAAAGTATTAGAGAAAAAGATGTTTTCTATAAAGTATAAAGAAACGTACACTTGACATGAGAAATTTCAGTTTTTTTCTGTTATAATATTTACTTTCTGTTACAGAATCATAATAGCTACTGAGAAGATATATACATATATATAGAGAGAAATGATATATAGAGATATAGATATATATTTACATATATAATTATATATATAATAGAAGAAAATATAAGCCATTTCTGAGTGAGTTAAATATGCTAAAGTGTAAATAACATCACAATAGTGATAAAATTCATTGCTATGTTAAAACATTCCCATATTCCCTGGCAAGAAAATAGAATTTTATCAAGTAAAATTGTATAAATTTTTCATTCACATTGTTTATGTAAAATAGAAAATTTGAAAAGAAGCTCTTTTAAATAATAATTAACGCTTATTTGGTGTTATCCTAATAAGTATGTCCTTCTGTTGCAGCACTTTTGTAGAAAGACAAACATGCCCAGCACTTTGGGAGGCCGAGATGGGCGGATCACGAGGTCAGGAGATCGAGACCATCCTGGCTAAAACGGTGAAACCCCGTCTCTACTAAAAAGTACAAAAAACTAGCCGGGCGAGGTGGCGGGCGCCTGTAGTCCCAGCTACTCGGAGGCTGGGGCAGGAGAATGGCGTAAACCCGGGAGGCGGAGCTTACAGTGAGCTGAGATCCGGCCACTGCACTCCAGCCCGGGCGACAGAGCGAGAC
>NW_012103787.1:1436838-1454674 GCF_000951045.1 Mandrillus leucophaeus
AAAAAAAAATGAGCACACACATTTCTTGATTTACCCCTGAAAACCAACTTTAATTATAGCAAAGCCATTGATAATTAAATATGTAATGATCCACCCATGTAAGCAAAAATAGAGAAGAAACATAAGCCAATAAGAGAAGTCTGCAATTTCCTGGAAGGGAGAAACACTCTAGACATCTGCTTAATGGAACTGCTGTGGTTGGAATGAAAAATGAAACCAATCCGCAAGCATTAGCCCAGGCGCCTCCATACACAAGATTGGAAGTTGTAGGGCAGGAGCTCCATATGGGACCCAAAGGGCTGACTAATTGCCTGGACACGAGTGAGTTTTTGACTCCGAATTTAAAGACAACCGATAGTATGTATTTATTATGTATTTGTTTGTTTGCTTGTTTATAATTATTGAACATCTTACATCTTTTTTAAATGATAGGTGAAGAGAGACAGGTAGAAGGTGTGTACTGTGAGACATATTCTCATTCTTCAGAGGGAGAAATAAGTGGAAAAATCTTAGGTTATTTAAAAAAAGAATTGAATAAACATATTACTTAAAATTGAGAAGGCTAAGAATTAATAACATAAGGCATATAAATAGGAATAAAAGTAATTTTAAAGACGTAATAACAGAGGTGAGGTGTGATAGGCTTACTTCTCCTTGTGGGGATGCTTATGTCTCATTTTGAATCCTATTTTATTATATATACATATTTTTTTCAACATGGATCATCCATTTCGACTATAAAAAGGAAGAAGTGAACTATCGTCTCTCTGCAGAGTCCAGAAAGTTAATACCAGCCACATTCCACAAATAAAATTACCTACAATTAAGCTACATGACAATGCCTTTGTATTTGACAATTTTTTTTCTCTTAAAACACAAAGACTTAATAATTTTTAAAATCCCAGTAGTTTAACAAACATCATTCTGAACTAAGAAATTTTCCCCAGTAGATTGAGATGAGAAACTTTCCCTGACGTACTTACAGAAGGATACAGTATTTACTAGTAAATATTAATTTACAATAGATCTCATTTGTTGAATGCTTAACTACCAAGCACAATTTTAACTGCCTATGTGAATAGATTTAATTAGTTCTCAAAACAGCACTTTCAGAAGAGAAAACCCACATAAGAAAGGTCAAGAAATTTGTCCAACACCCCACAGAGTGTATGACAGAATTCGAATTGGGACTGTGGAGGTTTATTACAGACAACTTGCACTTAACTACCACAGTTACTTGAGTTAACTGCCTCTTAGTTAGGGGAGACTTAGATGTATATGACCACATTTTACTAAATTTTTAAAGCAGCAGCTTCTTTCCTTTTTATTCAAAGCCTCTATACATCTGGTTAATGGGTTGCTATACACACCATCAATCTTCCATGGAAACACGATTGCACAACTTGCCTCAATTTTAAAATGGGGGATTGGAAAGAAATAAATATCTCAAAGATATTGGAAAATTATATGGATTAAATATGTACAATACTTAAGATAATGTGTGGTACAGAAATACTGCTAGTACTTTTATCACTATTAATATTACCAATAGCCAATTCTTTCATCTGCTTTTAAATCTGACCTCATGCTGGGACAGGCATCAGCTACACTGGATTCACTCAGATACAGTATGCCTATCTCCAGTTCGGCTTCTAATTAAGCACAACTCTTGCTTTATGTGCTGTCCTTTGAACCTAACTCCATATACGATGTAAATCAACTGTCCCTTGTAATTCAATATATATTCACATATTTCTGTTGTTTGCACCCTTTTTCCTTACATATTTGGAATATATGGCACAATGTGCCTAAAGATCCAGGCCTAGGGCGTGGTAAAAGGCAACTTTTTCATAGAGTGACATAACAATGTGCAAAAAATATACCCAGGTAATGGAATCCAAAATAAGCCTGGGCATGGTGGCTCATGTCTGTAATCCCAGCACTATGGGAGGCTGAGAGAAGTAGATTACAAAGGTCAGGAGTTTGAGACCAGCATGGCCAATGTGGCAAAACCCTGTCTAAAAATACAAAAGTAGCTGGATGTGGTGGTGCATGCCTGTAATCCCAGTTATTTGGGAGGCTGAGGCAGGAGAATCACTGGAACCTGGAAGGTGGAGGTTGCAGTGAGCCAAGATCGTTCCACTGTACTCCAGCCTGACAGAGCGAGACTCCATCTCATAAATAAATAAATAAATAAATAAATAAATAAATACAGAATTACACTAAGCAAAGAGAAGAAATTAAGATATTAAGTCATATGAGACTAAAGAGATTAAAAAAGGAAGGCACTCTAAAAAGATTGAAAGCAGATACGGAAGAGTAAACAGGCCTCAATCTAGACCAGAAATGCAGGCAGCTGTGTTGAGTGACTTATCTGGTCCTTGCAATGGATGATGTGCAAAAGGAGATATAGATATGGGGGCAGAATGTCCAAATTTAAAATAACAATAATTGTCATATCACTGAAGCAATATAACTACATGTACATACCGGCTTTCTCATTGTGTTATTTCTATTTTTAGGGAGAGAGTATGCTTTAATCCCCTTTCATTTCTAGTACTAGACTAGTATAGGGCATATAAAAGTGAAACATCTTGAGTGAGTGCACTAATGTACACTTGGACAGATGGATTTCCATTCTAAAAGTACACAATTATTTTTTGAAGAACACGCCGGCCATGGTGGTTAATGTGTATAATCAGAGCTCTTTAAGAGGTAGAAGCAAGTGAATTGCTTGAGCCCTGGAATTTGAGACCAGCCTGGGCAACATGGCGAAACTCCATCTCTACAAAAAATACAAAAATGATTTTCCATGGTGTCATGTGCCTGTAGTCCCAGCTACTCATTACTTAGGAGGCTGAGGTGGGTGGATAACCTGAACCCAGAATGTGGAAGCTGCAGTGAGCTGTGATGGTGTCACTGCACTCTAGCCTAGGCAATACAGTGAGACCCTGACTCAAAAATAATAATAATGATAATAATAATAAATGAAGAAGAAGAAGAAGAAAAAGAACAAGAAAAAGAACAAGAACAAGAAGATGACTGTATCATTAAATGTTAGACCTAAAAATGTGATCTCAAAAATCTTCTACATATTTTTGTAAACAATTGCACTGGCATTGTCTACCATATGATAACCTTAACAAATGTATTTGGCGTAGATCTTAAATTAGTCATCCAGAAAACATTTTGGAAATGATCTCACATGCACTGTAGTAAAAAAATAGTTAATAACATTCCTCCTTTAAAACCATTCTCTAAAAAGATGTGAATCTCTTTGATCATTCAATCCAAATTGTAATTATTATAATTTGTACTATGATAATAGAGGGCAAACATAATACTTGTATCCATCAATTTTTGATAAATTATATTGTAGTATATATGATTCTAGACTACTTTGTAGATGTCATCTAATTGAACTTCTGTACCACTGTGCCAAGTAAATATTGTTCCAGATTACAGATGAGGTTGTTCATAAAGCTATTTCCTTTTTGAGATAGGGTTCCTCTGAGAATGATGATGGTAGTGGCAGTGGTGGTCATGAAGATGATCACAATGATGATGACAGGATGACAGGTAACATTCATTGATCATTGACTAGGGGCAAAAGTAATAATCATTTTATTTTAAGACACCAGATGGGGTACTTTTATTATTTCTATTTCATATACTAGGAGGCTGACTTTCAAAATTTACATCACTTGCCCAATGTCATACTTTAGTGTACTTTTTTTAGATGCACGGGATTTTTTTTTTAATTAACTGTTGCATCATAATGCCTACCACAGTGTCTAAATATAGTAATTTCACAATAAAATTTATTGATTGACTACAAAACACAGCACTATTCATATTCAATTGTGTTTCATTGTTTAGTGTTCCTTTTATTTTTCATTATGCTGCCTCTCATTACCATTAAAGTTAATCTTAAGTATTGGTTGTGCTGGTTGAAATGGTTATTTCAAGGATTGGTATGGCTCGAAAATTTTCCCATTTGTGAAAATTATACGTCCTTTTAATTTATCCTTTAAGGGATTCTGTCTATCATCCTCTGTCATAGGAAAGCATTCATTATATATACTTTAAGGTGGCTTTATATACTAATCTCTACATTTTTTAAGTACCTGATTCTGAAAAGTCATCCAAATTCCAAAATTAGTTCTTAAATTTTCAAACATAAGTTAAATAAATGAGTTCTTATTTGTTGGTTGATATAATTAGTTTACACCTACTTATTTATGACATTCAATCTTCTTTCTCAGGATCTATTGAAAGGTCTTTATAAGAGGATATGTGACTTTAATTCTGATAAGGATCTTGGGATTAGACCTTTGCGTTGACTCTTAAAATGTACTACTATCAATTAACTGATTAGTAAAATCATTACATAAAGAAAAACCTGAATAACATAGATTGGGCCCAGCACACCTATATTTGTGAGATTAATCAGATGTGATGCATCAGAGATTTTACTATCTACTCACATCTAGGGGAAACTCCATGATTACTGATTTATAGTATTTACACAAGATATTACTTTATACTCTTTTTAAAACCATTTTAGTGTTACTCAACTTTGTAAACTAACAAGTCTCCCCAGGTTTTTCTTTCCTGGTGCCAAAACTACAAAGCTCCCATTCAACATGAAGTATCAAAACTCTTTGGGCTTTCTGCATTAGATCTCAGTTTCTCAAGGTAGTGAACCAAAAGCACAGTAGGATAGTTTTGCATACACTGCCATTCTTGCGGTTTCAGATGTGGTGGTCAGCAGGGCCATAGTATTAAAAATGCAAGTTTCTGTAATGATGGTCCACAAGGAAAAGGGATGAAAGGTTACTTTGAATTTTCTTTGAAGGTGATAGATAGTGGAATATCCTTTGATGCCAAGAATCAGCTCTAGTCTACTCACATTAAGGACATCTGTCCTCCAAAACAGGACAGAGCAAAAAAACAGTTATTGATGGGTAGTTCAAACGGGGAAGGAAAAGGAGAAAATAGTTATTTCTCAGGGGCTTAGAGAGCGAGGGGAAAGGGTGAATTAAAGTGGACAACATTGCTTTTGGAAAAACATGAAACAGTGGGTATTCTTTACTTGTCAAATGCAAAATGATTGAAAAAATTGTTAAATGTGCCTTCTGGCTAGTTTACTGGCAAATACAAGCTGTTCCACCCAGATATCCACAGTTATGTGTAATTATGTGTTTCTTTTACTAAACTCACTAAAATATTTGCCACTTAACAATTTCCTTATTCAAATTGGCCAGAGGGAGACTCATTAAAAAGAGTAAAGGTGACATAAAGCAGAAAAATACAATTAGATAATACTCACATGTCCTAGTAAATAAGGTAAATGAACTGAGAATGATCAATTTGATTTCCAAATATTGTCAGGCATAAACAAAGATTTTCAGTGAAAGGTGAAAATTTAATAAAGGACTATATTTTAGGTTCTCTGAGAACACACATTGTTAATATCTATGAGAAAGAATATCTTTATATTGCAATAACAATAGCTAACACACAGTGCATGCTTTATGCCAAGTTCTTTTACACATAGTAAACACTTGAATCTCCATCATAACCTAGTGAGGTAGATACTCCTTAATTATCATTTTATAAAGAGTAAATTGAAACACAAATTTCTCTAGTAACTCTAACCAAATCATACAAACCGTAGGAGGAAAACTATAATTTGTAATCGGGATACGTTGATCAAAAATCTATGCTTTTACCCAACATGCTATGCTCATTTTCTGATCAATAAAATTCTACAAACTGTTACAGTCTCACAAAACCTTTTTCTTCCAAAAATGGGAATCTTGGTAATACTCTTCCTTACTTTAATTTTAATTGAACACACACACAGATATACACACACATGAACATTAAAATATCATATATTTTTGCATATACATAAGGACAATTGAAGGCTCTCTGGTTTGCCTAAACTATTCATAATATTATAATACTTAAAAAATATGTGCCATGGTAAATACTATCTTTCAAAATACTTACGTAAGTATGTTTATGATACTACAATACGGTGTCTCAGCACTCTTTTCAATGGGAAAAGACTAGCTTGGCATGACAATTTATTGTAGAATTTGCCTACTATAAGAAATATAATACTAAAATAATGTCACTACAGTGTGACACATGAACAGTGATGTCTACGATATATTAATCATGCATGATATTCATTCCACAAAATATTCCTATGCATGTTAATGTTACCTGAAATAGAAAATCAGATAGCTTTGAAAGAAACTAGGATGGATTCTGTGGAATTGAACTGAATATATCAGGGTGAAGACATGATTTTTCAAAATACTATTAAAGAGATAAATAAGTGATAGACACATAAGTTTAAATGTTGTGTATATTTGTATATATGTATATTTTTATGTATATTCCTGAGGTTTATTCTTTGAGAGGTCCTGTTATTAGTGACATTTCACTTATGAGCATAATTAGAATGCAGTTCTTAATTTTTGAATGTAATTTTCTGCTAAAAGAAACCAAAGCTTCTTGTGAAAATGGTTGGTTCCTGTGTTAGCTCACAGAAATAAAGCTTCTTAAAAGTAAAGTGATCAGGTTGGTCCCGGTGGCTCACGCCTGTAATCCCAGCACTTTAGGAGGCCGAGGTGAGTGGATCACCTGAGGTCAAGAGTTCAAGATCAGCCTGGCCAACATGGCAAAATCCGTCTCTACTGAAAAAAAAAAAAAAAAAAAATTACCGAGGCACAGTAGCACACACCTATAATCCCAGCTACTCAGGAGGCTGAAGGAGGAGAATCGCTTGAACCCAGGAGGTGGAGATTGTGGTGAGCCGAGATCATGCCACTGCACTCCAACCTGGGCGACAGGGCAAGACTACATCTGGAAAAAAAAAAAAAAAAACGAAGTAAAGGGGTCAAAAAATTATGGGGGCATATCAGAAAAACATTGAAGTCGACTCGAAAGAGCTTTTCCCATTGATCAAATCAAGAATAATCTGAATATCATAACAATGATATTAATAGATCCTAATGTATTGAGTACAATAGAAAACTATGAGTCCCATAAATATATCGGTAAATGAATAAGTAAATTGAAAGTATAACAAGGAATGAAATATGTATGTAGTATGAATGTAACCTCCCACTGATACATATTAACGTCAATGGGGAAAATGTCAACCACATGGTAGAGAATGCTGGCAAATACCCTTAATCAAATGATCAACACAAACTTCATCATAATTAGACAATTTATTATCATGTGCTACCTAATCAGGCATCATAAAAAAGAATAGCGTTAGTTCTATGATATTCTGGCCAAAGATGCATATTCTGAGTAAAATCAAGAAGAAATGTTTGGTATCTCAGATTCAGGGGCAATCTAAAAGATATCTGATCTGTCATCTCAAAAGTGTCAAAGTCATTAAGACCAAGAAAAATTGAGGACTGTTCCATTCTGAGGAAGATTATACAGATAGGAAAACTAATTATTATTTGTGATTCTGAACAAGATTATTTTCCTACAAAAAGCATGAATATAAAAATCTGCAAAACTTCAGTGCAATCTGATTAGATGGTAGCAATGCATTAACACTAACTTTCTGATCTTGAAAGTTATACTGTGGTTTCATGCAAGAGTACTTTTGCTTGTAGTAAACATATATTTAACCAAGGGTAGATACAGGATCAAGTCTACACCTTACTGTTTGTTAAAGTGTTCAAGAAAAAATATTCTTTGCACTTTTTCTAACTAATCTGCAATTTTGTGTTAAAAGATTGATTTGCAAAGAATACAAATTTCGTTTCATTTTCCGAAAATTACCAGAATAGAAACTCTCACTAACCACGATCACACAGATGTATAAATGATAACATTTAAAAGCCACTGAGAAGCAGATGAATTCTATTTTGGTTACTAAATACCTTTCTGGAGGATTGATTTCATAGAAATAATTCTAGAATTACCCAAGGTTTTCCAAATGTAGTGTCCTGTCATAGACATGACTTTTTGTTCAAGAATTCTCTTCTGGCCAGGCGCAGTGGCTCAAGCCTGTAATCCCAGCACTTTGGGAGGCCAAGTCGGGCGGATCATGAGGTCAGGAGATCGAGACCATCCTGGCTAACATGGTGAAACCCCGTCTCTACTAAAAAAATACAAAAAACTAGCCAGGCGAGGTAGCAGGCGCCTGTAGTTCCAGCTACTCGGAGGCTGGGGTAGGAGAATGGCGTAAACTTGGGAGACAGAGCTTGCAGTGAGCTGAGATCCAGCCACTGCACTCCAGGCTGGGCGACAGAGCAAGACTCCTTCTAAAAAATAATAATAAATAAAATAAATAAAAGAATTCTCTTCTAAGACACTTAGTATGAAATATGGGTTTCTCAAGTAAATATTCCCTGATCTGGCCTTGGTTGGGTGAGTCATTATTGCAAATTCAGACTATGTTGTATTTCACCAAAAATACTTATCAAACTAATGTCATTAATTTTCAATTCTGTACTCAATTAAAATGTTAGTTTCATGAGATCAGAGTAATGAATGATAAATAAGCAATGTTTCAGTGGGTGTTTTATGTATGTTTCAAAATATATGCACAATTATTAGAAATAAAGATGAGAAAATAAGTCAGAATTTAGTTCTTTTATTTAAAAGTTATTTTTTGTTGGTACATAATATATGTACATATTTATTGGGTACATGAGATGTTTTGATGCAGGCATGCAATGTGATGTAAGTACATTATAGGGTAAAAGGGCTTCTTTTTTTTTGCTATTTTATAATATTCTACTGTAAACATTTTTTGTTTTTTGTTTTGTTTTGTTTTGTTTTCCCTTCAACACTATAAATACATCATGGACTTTTTGCTGGCCTGTAAGGTTTCTACTCTACAGTCTGCTGCCAGAGATATTGGAGCTCTATTATATGTTGTTTGTTTCTTTTCTCTTGCTGCTTTTAGGACCCTTCCTTTATCCTTGATCTTTGGGAGTTTGATTATCAAATGCCTTGAAATAATACTCTTTGGATTAAACATGTGTGATGTTCTGTAACTTTCCTGTACTTGGATATCAATATCTTTCTATAGGTGTTAGAAGTTCTCTGTTATTATCCCATTGAATAAACTTTCTACCCCCTCTGTTTCTTTACCTCCACTTTAGGGCCAATAACTCCTAGATTTTTCCCTTTTGAAGCTATTTTCTAGAGTCTATAGCTGTGCTTCATTGTTTCTTCTTTTTTTTTTTACTCCTCTGTGTATTTTCAAATAGCCTATCTGCAAGCTCAATAGTTTTTTGTTGTTGTTGTTGTTTGTTTGTTTGTTTGTTTGTTTTTCTGCTTGATCGATTCTGCTGTTAAAAGACTCTGATGCATTATTTGTATGCCAATTGCATTTTTTAGCTCCAGGCTTTCTGTTTGATATTTTTTAATTTTTCAACCTATTTCTTAAATTTAACTGATACTGAATTCCTTCTCTACGTTATCTTGAATTTCTTTGAGTCTCCTCAAGATGGCTATTTTGAATTCTTTGTCTGAAAGGTTACATATCTCTGTTTCTCCGTGATTAGATCCTGATAATTTATGTACTTCATTTGGTGAGGTCATGCTTTCCTGGATGCTGTTGCTGATAGTATATGTTCTTTGGTGTGTGAGCACTGAAGAGTTAGGTATTTATTGTAGTCTTCATTCTCTAGGCTTACTTGTCCTTGTCCTTCTTTGGATGTTTTCCAGATATTTGAAAGGACCTGGGGCTTGTAATCTAAGCTGTATCTTATTTAGGGGCCACCCTAAGCCCAGTAATGCTGTGGTTCTTGCAGACTCATAGAGTTACCATCCTGATTGTCTTGGATAAATTCCAGGAGAATTCTCTAGATTGCCAGGAAGATTCTCTTGTTCTGTTCCCTTTCTCCCAAACAAATGAAGTCTCTCTCTGTTCTAAGCCACCTAATGCTGGGGGATGGAGTGACACAATTACCCATGTGGCCACCACCACTAGACTCTGCTGGGTCAAATCTGAAGCCGGCACAGCAGTGGCTCTCACCCAAGGCCCGCTGTAGCCACTCCCTGGCTACTGCCTATGTACACTCAAGGCCCTGGGGCTCTCCAATTAGCAAATGGCAAAGCCAGCCAGGTCTATGTCCTTTCCTTTATGGGAAGGACACGTGAGACCCCTATGCCCTGGGTGGGTCCAGAAGTGCTGCCTGGGATTCAGGGATAAGGGGCCAAAAACTTTAGAGTTTACTTGGTGTTCTATTGTACTGCAGCAGAGCTGGCCTTCAAACCACAAGACATAGTCCTTAACACTTTTCCCTCCCATTTTCTAAAGCAGAAGTGACTCACCCTGTAGCTACCACTACCACAGGGCATGGAGAGTACTGCCAAACTACCACTGATGTTCCCTTAAGAGTCAAGGGCTGTTAAGTCAGCTTATGGTACATGCTGCCTGGCCTGGGACCTACCCTTCAGGGTAGTGGACTCCCTTCCTTCTTTCCCAGAGCAGGTCCAGAGGTGCTATTTAAGAGTCAAGTTCTGGAATTGAAAAATCCAAGAGCCCGTTTGGTTCTCTATGCCCGTGTGTCCATGCTAGTATCCAAAGTGGAAGACAAAGTTCCATTTGGTTTTCCCTCTGCTTTTCTCAAGCAGAAGGAGCTTTGTCTTATAGCCACTATAGCTGGTAATATCTTGAGTCTCACCTGAAGCCAGCAATTCTCAAAGGCTTACCCAAGCCCGTTGATATAGTACCTGGGTATCGCTGCTAGATATCCAGGTCCCAAAGGCTCTTTAGTTAGCAGGTAATACATGCTGCCAGGAGTGGGTTCTTCTCTTCAAGGCAACAGGTTTCCTTGTGATCCAGAGTATGTCTAAAAATGTCATCTTGGAGCTAGGGCCATTCAGGGGCCTTATGACTCTGAATGGCGCTCTGTCCTACTGTGGCTGGACTGGTATCCAAGAGGCAAGGCAAAGTTCTCTCCACTCTTTCCTCTCCTCTTCTCAAGCAGAAGGTGGGGGTCTCTTTTGGAGCCACAGGCTCTGCAGCTTGGGGTCAGGGGAAGAGTAATACCAGCAATACCTTAGCCATGCCAACTGATGTCTCAGTAGGTTGTGTGCCCCTCCAGTCCACTATATCTGGGCTGAGTTCAGCCCTGAGACTTGCCTATAAATTGTAGATCTTATGGCCTAGACTGCCTTTCAATAGAAGCAGCGAGAACTTTAACCCACAGTGGAGAAGTTTGCGGCCACCAAGACTGGCGATTCCCCTTGGCTAAACCTGGTTTAAATCCTCCTTCCATGGGTAGGTGTCAACTGAACTTTCCTCTCTGCTATAACCTCCTGCCTTGGCCTCCCAAAGTGCTGGGAATACAGGCGTGAGCCACCGCACCTGGCTCCTCTCTGCTATAACTGAATAGCACTGAGTTCAATGTTTCACAATGACTGTGTTCTTTCTTCCTCAGCACTCAGAGACGCTGTGCTCTGCACACCACGTCATTTCTTCCAGGGGTGGGGAAGGTATGGCAATGGAGATTTACAACTTTTTAGTGCCTCTTTTAGCTATACAGAGTAAAACCAGGTATATGAAGACTCACCTGATTTTTAGTTCTTATGAAAGTGTTTTTTCTGTGTGGATAGTTTTTAAATTGGTGTATTTTCAGGAGGGACAATCGTTGGAGCCTTCTATTCCACCATCTTGCTGTGCCTCCTGCCCAGCATCCATTTCTTCATCCATCGTTCTTGATTCTTCTCAGGAAGAGAAGATATTAACAAATTTATGAGATTCCAATATAAGTCTTTTTTTATTTTGGTGTGTTTTATTATTTAAAATTTTAAATATATATAAAAATAACTGTTATGAAAGCAATGCTGTACTCTATTAAATAATCAAGTTGTGCTAAAAAATGGCTATAATGAATAGCAGTGATTCCTGACCTGCTCCTCATAAGCCCAAGTCAACCTCCCAGGGGGAATTGATTTAACTTCTAAAAAAAAGTTTTCATATTACTTTTTTACCACATTTCTAAATAATATATTTCTCCTACTTTTTAAAATCAATCAATTTACATTCTGTTTTGGCTAATAAGGGCTTATCATATTTAACATTCCACAAGTAAAATCATCCCCTCTCATTTAATAATAATACTCTTTTGAGTTCCTCTATCAATTACCATTATAAATGTCAATATTCTGGCACTAGTATTTATAATTCCAGCAACCCTAGCTATTACCTCCTGCCCATGATTGTTTGTACGAAGAGAATATTTGCATTTCAACACTTCTCAAAATCCTTTAAATCTCCCAGCTGTACATTCATATTTGAAATTTGACATTTCTTCTCTAAATATAATGAAGTCACCTTTGTCTTGTCTATTGTGGGAATCAAAAACTCAAATGCCTACAAAGGTAATGTAGTAAACACAAATAAGTTGACAATGGTAGAGATTAGAAAAATTGCTTGGCGGGGTGGCTCATTCCTGTAATCCCAGCACTTTGAAAAGCTGAGGTGGGATGACGACTTAAGACCAATTGAGACCAGCCTGGGCAACATAGTGAGACCGTGTCTCTTCAAAAATAATGTTTAAAAGCTAGTCAGGCATGGTCGTACACATCTTTGGTTCCAGGTACTTGGCAGGCTGAGGTGTGTATTAGTTCATTTTCACTGCTGATAAAGACATACTCAAGACGGGGCAGTTTACAAAAGAAAGAGGTTTAATGGACATACAGCTTCACATGGCTGGGGAGGCCTCACAATCATGGGGCAAGATGAAAGGCATATCTCACATGGCGGTGGATAAGAGAAGAGAGTTTGTGCAGGGAAACTCCCCTTTTCAAAACCATCACATCTTGCAGGACTTATTCACTATCATGAGAACAGCAGGGGAAAGACCTACCTTCATGATTCAGTTACCTCACACCAGATACCTCACACAACATGTGGGAATTCAAGATGAAATTTGGGTGGAGACACTGCCAAACCGTATCAGGTTGGAAGGATAGCTTGAGCCTGGGAGGTCAAGGCTGCAATGAGCCATGACCATGTCAGTTCACTACACCCTGGGGAAAATAACAAGACTCCATCTTGAAATAAATAAATAAATAAATAAATAAATAAATAAATAAGAAAAATTAACTACTAGAAGTAAAATTAAATTATTTGGTTATGTAGTATTATTTAATATACATATCACATAAAAATATATCCTTGTAAAATATATAATAGTGTTTATGTTACATAAACAAAGAATAAAAGTATAAAATATATGGTATCAAGTGCTGCACTTTACTTTTTTTTTTTTTTTGAGATGGTGTCTTATTCTGTCGCCCAGGCTGGAGTGCAGTGGCACAATCTCGGCTCACTGCAAGCTCCGCCTCCCAGGTTCATACTATTCTCCTGCCTCAGCCACCCGAGTAGCTGGGACTACAGGCGCCCACCACCACGCCCGGCTAATTTTTTATATTTTTTAGTAGAGATGGGGTTTCACCGTATTAGCCAGGATGGTCTCGATCTCCGGACCTCGTGATCCGCCCACCTTGGCCTCCCAAAGTGCTGGGATTACAGACGTGAGCCACCGTGCCTGGCCTGCACTTTACATTTTAAATTGATAATAAAACTTATTTAAAGATAATATATGTGTATGTATTTTCAACCCCATTCTTTCTTTTATTTAGTTTCAGATATTCAATTCCTTTTGTTCTTCACCAGGAAACATCAATGTCATTCTTATGCTTTGGGTATTGTAGCATGCAATAAGTCAGATTTGAATCATTTAACATGGAAAAATATTTAATTATGTTCAGTTTTATAGTAGAATACAGCTGTTCACCATTGTAAGTGCTTCCAAAGATAGTTATAATTTTTTCACAATGGTTTTTATATTTATGGTAACATGTCCCAAGGTATTTGTAGAATTCCAATATACCAGCATTATCATATTTAATGTTTAGTATCATATTTTATTGTAGTTCAGAAACATCTACTTGAAGCTCTTCATTCACACCATCAGTATTCATTGAGAGAGGTGAATTGAACAATGTTAGTTCATTTTCATAAAACAGGAAATCAGAGAACATTTTCAAAAATCTAACATTTAATTTCACAATTTATAGGAATGTAGTTCAGAATATTACTTTCATTTCTGAAAACTTATATCCAGGTAGAAAATTGGGTCAGATTATTTCTTGCCAAATGAGTTTCCCAAAGAAATCTGTTAGCATGAGCAAAGTAAATTATATACCTTTGTACATGTAATAAGAAGCAATTACTAAGAAGCATTCACTATTTAGTTAGGGTTTATGTGAAAAAATCCTCACTAAATTTTAATTCTACTGTTTTCAGAAAACTAATACATTTTCATTGAGTTGAGAGGGACGACTTCGTTTTTCTTAACAGTTCAAAAATTGTCTTCAACATTATCATACCAAATTCTCTTTGTAGCAGAGCAATCAACCATGTTGTGCATACAACATACCTAGAAAAGCATTATTGTTGTGACATCTTAAAAGTCTGCAATATTGTGTTAATTATTGCATTCAAGTGCTTTCCATTCACTTTGTAACTTTCTGAAATGTAACAATTATTTTGAATGGTGCAATAATGTATTTATAGACTGCATTCTTGAAAACATGCTGCCACACTGTATTTCAATTTCATAACTAAGATTACACACTAGTTGTCACAGTTGGAATACTATCTACATATAGTTGCACTGTCTGGTAGGATAGCCACTAGCTACATGTGGTTTTTAAAGCTGAAATTAAGTTAAATAAAAATTATGTTCCTTTGTCATATTAGTCGTATTTCAAATCCTCAATAGCCACATGTGGTTAGTAGCGATCATCTTGTACAGCAGAGATATACCGTATTTCCATTAACTCAGAAAGTTTCATTATAAAGTGCTGATTCACAACAAGGTGTGAAACACATTGTCTGTAAAGGGCCACAGGCCAAATGTTTTAGACCTTGTGGGCTGTATGTTCCATGTAAGTTACTCAGCTCTGCCGTTTTAATGGGAAAGCAGCCATAGACCATACATAAACAAAGATATGTGGCTGTGTAAATGAAACTCTATATACAAATTAGGTGGCATGCCAGATTTGGCCTGTAAGCTATTTTTTAACCTTGACCTACATTAGCATCTATTTTGATCAATGTACATGAAGATTTAAATACTTTCCAAATACATACAATAGGTAACATCAGAATTTTGAGTGTTTTTGGCATCATGTCCAGTAGATTTTTGGCCACATAAATATTGTTAATAGTTAAATATCATAGCCATGTAGCTTTCTTTTTGTATCTATGTAGTCATCAATTGCAACAGAAAATGCTTCACTTAAAAAATCTAGGCCGGGCATGGTGGCTCACACCTGTAATTCCAGAACTTTAGAAGGCTGAGGCGGGTAGATCACCTAAGGTCAGGAGTTTGAGACCAGCCTGGTCAACATGGTAAAATCCCGTCTCTACTAAAAATACAATAATTAGCCAGTCATGGTGGCATGTGCCTATAAGTACCAGATACCCAGGAGGCTGAGGCATGAGAATCACTTGAATCCAGGAGTCAGAGGTTGCAGTGAGCCGAGATCATGCCATTGTATTCCAGCCTGGGCAACAGAGTGAGACTCGGTCTCAAAAAAACAAAAACAAAAACAAAAACAAAAACCTATTTTACAGAATTTCAGGTGAAAGTTTGCATTTATAATGCCAAAAAAACAAAGTTTAGAAAATTTGTAGTTGAAGGCCAGCTTATGCCTGTAATCCTAGCACTTTGGGCAGCTGAGGCAGGTGGATCGCATGGGCCCAGGAATTTGAGACCAGCCTGAGCAACCTGGAAAAACCCTTGTTTCTACAAATTAGCTGAGTGTGGTGATACCTGCCTATAGTCCCAGCTACTCAGAGGGTTGAAGCAGGAGGATCACCTGAGCCTGGGGAGGTTGAGGCTGCAGTGAGTCATAATTGTGCCACTGCACTCCAGCCTGGGTGACAGAGTAAGACCCAATCTCAAAAACAAAACAAAACAAAACAAAACAAAAACAGAAAAGAAAAATTGTACTTGATTTTTTATTAACAAATGTATGTTTCTATTTAGGACAACTAATACTTGCTATATTCAATAAACACTTTTTTACAGTCAGCATTTATTAAGAAGTTTTCACTTAACATACAATTAAATTTCCTTTAGTAACTCAAACTTTAGTTTTATTATTGGAAGTGTTCTCTGTCAATGTTTTAAATTTTGTATTTTGTTTCTACTTCTTTACATGAGTTATATTTTTTCCCTAGGGAGTCAAGTTATAGTCATTCAATTCATATAGGCTTTTAAAATTAATTATATAAAAATTATCTCTTTTCCTCAAAGTATTCTATCTCCTATTTTTCTTAAAGCATAAATAAAAGATATGTCCATGTCCTCACCTCTGAACCTCTGAATGTGATTTTTTTTTTTTTTAGAAAAAAGTCTTTGCAGATCTAGTGAAGTTAAAGTTCTCAAAATGATAATATCAAATATTTTCTGTATGTGTGTGTGTGTGTGTGTGTGTGTGTGTGTGTATATATAGGAGAGAGAGTCTTGCCTCTGTTGCCCAGGCAAGAGTGCAGTGGCCCAATCTTGGCTCCCTGCAACCTCTGCCTCCTGGGTTCAAGCAATTCTCCTGTCTCAGCCTCCTGAGTAGCTGGGATTACAGGAGCATGTCACCAAGCCCAGCTAATTTTTGTATTTTTAGTAGAGAGGGGTTTTGCCATGTTGCCCAGGTTGGTCTCAAAGTCCTGACCTCAGGTGATCCGCCCACCTAAGCCTCCCAAAGTGCTGGGATTACAGGCATGAGCCTCTGCACACGGCAGAATATCCTAGATTTTCTATGGTACCTAAATCCAATGGCAAATGTATTTAGAAGAGAAAGGCAAAGAGAACTTTGAGACTCAGAGACAGGGAATAAGCCTTTTGAAGACAAAGGCAGAGATTGGAACCATGCAGCTCCAAGACAAGGAATTGCTAGAGCCACCAGAAACTGGAAGAGGAAGGGAGAATTATCCCCTAGAGCCACGAAAAGGAGTGCAGCACTGCTGTCACCTTAATTTTGGACATCTGGCTTCCACAATTATAAGATAATAAATTTTTACTGTTTTAAGCCATCAAGTTTGTGGTAATTTGTGTGCACACTCATACACATAATTAAGAAAATAATCAATTGTTAGTCTATTTCATTGAAAACATAAAACTAAACAATATTAACGGCAATTTTCATTTTGCTTTTGCTGGAGTCTGGGGAACACTGGAGAACCAAAGAAGGCAAGTTTCATCTAAAAGAAGCAACAATTATCTTACACTAGTCCATTTGTGACATAAGATATGACTTCCTATGTTCTGATTTGGGGAGAGAATTTGGAAAAAAATAATATTTATATGAAATACCACAATCATTAAAATATTAAATGCATTAAGGTCTAAAATTCTTATCTTTCAACTGAATCTCCAAGTTAGGCAACTAGTTTGCAGTCTCAGATATATACTTTGTGATTGCAAAAGTTGAAAATGAAAAGATGCCATTTACTGACTGTCATGTACAAATTATTATTTGAAAGTCAATTAATACACTATGATTAATGTATTTTGCTAAATCATTTTGATTTTCCCCTATTTTCCCCAGAGTTTGCCCAAGGATTTAAACATATCTCTGGAATTGTTTTCTGTCTTCTAAATCTGTATGCCGACAACTCCACGCTGTTACTCCCATCCTTATCAACTGATTTTTTGGCTACTGAAGAGAATCTCACATTACTCTCTGGGTTGTACTGACATTTTCTAGTTTCTTTGTCCTCTGTCTTTCAGGTGTTTTTTTTTTTTTTTTTTTTTTG
>NW_012103787.1:1459057-1459975 GCF_000951045.1 Mandrillus leucophaeus
AATGTTTATCAGAAGATATAAAGCAAATTATTTCTAGAGAGAGTTATTGGACATCTAAACTCAAGTAGCTTTTGCTATGTGTTAATATATATAAAAGTGGGAGAAAAGTATGTTACAAATGACTTAGTAATGTAAAATAACAGTGATTTACATTTTTCCAAGTAGCTGCTTTTATGTTAAACACTTTAGGACTATGGGCAACAGAACCATTTACAGCAACATGAATAAACTTTAATTTAACCAGAACATTTGATTAACTACCATTTCAATTTTATACAACACGCTGAAAAATCAAGTTATAGCAATACTTTCATATAAGCCGTCCTAACGTTTTGTCATGAAGTGTTATTCAAAGTCCTAATTTAGCATTTTAAAATATGTATAACAATCCTCATATATCAATAAATGTTAAGGCATAAGAAGTACTTGTTTCTACTATGAATGTAAAAAAGAAAGAATAAAGATGTAAGATGGAATGAAGGGCAAAAGCTCTTTCAATAATATTGACTTCTATAGAGATGGAGATTTGAAATTTGGACATATAATCGTATATTACAATATAAACCTTTGAGTTAATACATGCCTGGACCATTTTCTTCTTGAATGTCATTAAATTAATCTCTCTGCACCTTAGTTTCATTACAGAAAAAATACGACTAAACAGGGCTACTCTCTCTAGGATTGTTAAATATTTCATGAATAGAAATTACCTACGCAGAGTCTATTTCTTAAATGGCATCTTAATTATCTTTATTATAAGACAATTATTATAAAGGCATTTTTATAAGAAATTTTTTTTTTGTTATTTTATTTAACAACTATTTAGTGATGCCTGACGTGGTCAGAAATTTTATGCCAAATACACGGTTCCACTGTGTATTCCAAATAGAGATTCCACTGTGAATGGGAAAGGCATGG
>NW_012103787.1:1465585-1466810 GCF_000951045.1 Mandrillus leucophaeus
TTTGAAAATTGTGATACTTATTTTGTAAATTATTTTATAATTTACTATGTATTTTGTTATGTTAGTTCCCTTTGCTTATTTTTTCCTATTAATTAATATAAATAATACAATAATTTATATATTTCCTTGATTTGGGGATATTTTCTTTCAGTTTTCCTTCAAACATTCCATTGATTTTTATGTTTTTCAAAAACCTATTTCTGTTTCTTCAATATTTATTTTATGTAGCTTTCAATTCTTACAACATTAATGCAGCATCTTGTTGGAATTTTTCTTGTTCGTTATCAATTTGGCTGTGTTTCTTGCATTATTTGTCTTCTTTAGGGTTACATTATGTATTTTTTTCTTTGTTTATCTGGATTTTCATGTCCTTATTGTTGGAATTATTCAGATATATGGTAAACATTGCATGATACATGTATTCATTGCATAACACTTATATTTAGGAGTGAAGTTTTTTAGAAAATTGATTAGAAATCTAAGTCGCATAACCGGACTTTTCAACTGGGAAATTTGCCCTTCAGGAATAAAAGTCCATCAGCAATTAAACATTAATATGCCTAGATGGCTAAGCACAAGCATCTTCGTTCTAGAATAATAGCTGCTCAAGTTTTTCTAATCTTTTTTTTGTCGCTATTGTTTAATATTTAGAATCTAATCCTCTCTTATCAAGCTATCCTTTTGGGGATGACAAATAATTGGATGAAGTATATTACATATGGGAATATGTATGGCAGGTGTCAGTGAATCCTTTTTTCTTCCTTCCTATTTCACACACTTCTGCTATACACTTGTGTGTTCTAAGATCTGAGCTGATATGTTATCCCACAGGGATAATATGCTTCTATTTCCATCCCAGTCCCTCTGACCAATAATTTAAGCTGTATCTTTTCCTGCTTCATTAGTGGCTAGTTATCAACATTTTTTTGAAATCTGTTATCCATTGATATCACTACCTCCTAATTCCTTCAATTCTTACATTCCTTTACTTATGGAATGTTAAGAGAGGAAGAAAATATATGCATGTTTAGAATTACATCTTGTAGTAGATACCACCGGTATCTACTAATTTATTCCTTAGATTTATATTAATAAAATAAGAAAATACATAATATTAATCAGAAATGTGTAATCACCACTAAAATAGTTAATCACAATGTCATTATTTTGTGTCTAAGAAAACTTTTTTATATGTACTTTACCACAGTATTTTGATTTATTTAAC
>NW_012103787.1:1470790-1501923 GCF_000951045.1 Mandrillus leucophaeus
AGAGGCAGAGGTTGCAGTGAGCTAAGATCGCGACATTACACTCCAGTCTGGGTGACACTGCAAGACTCCATCTCAAAACAAACAAACAAAAAATGTACAGCTTTGATGTGCTAAGAAATAAGCATGTCATTGCCTACAAAGAATAATAAGGAGCCTATTTCTGGACAAGTTTATCAGAAGCTGATGCTCCGGGAGGAAGCATTAATACTGGATATGTAGAATGAAGAGTCAGCCATATAAAGAGTAGAGGGCAAAAGTTTACAGATATATGGAAAAATAATTTCAAGTTCACCGAGGCCAAAAAAAAACTTCCTGGAAGAAATGCCGGAAAAAACAGTGTACTTAAGCCAAATGCAGTAAGGGAGCGCTGTATTAAGAATGTACAAGACCAGATCAAAGAGGATCTTGCAAACCTTCCTAAAGAATTTAGATTTTTTTTTCAACTTCCGTGAGAAACTATTGAAACATGGAGACCACATGGAGATTATATAATCTGTTTTATGTTTTTAAAGTACCCTTTAGCTGCTGAGTGAAGAGAAGACAGAATAGGAAATAAGAACAGTGATAAAATGATGAAAAAGTTTCAGGATTTAAGACGTTGTAGCTTGCATTCGTGAAATGATAAGATGGTGAGAAGTGAACACATTTGAAATATATTTATGGAAGAAGTGGAGGCTTAACCTTTAAGCTCACATTTGACTATCATGCTATGTGCCTCTGATAGTGGAGTAGGAGAACGTGAGTAATCCCAGAGGATTCGAAGAGTTCTGATTTATGCCACCAGGTGAATGATAAGATCATTCACTCTAATGAAGGATCTTGGATGAAAAACTCATTAGAAAGAAGAAAATCAAAATTTCTCTCATGGTCATGCCAAATTAGAGATAACTAGAAAACAACCAAGTAAATTTGTCAAATAGATACATAGATACCTATCTGAGAATTGAGGAAAGGTCTGGAAAGAGATTACAAACTTAATATCATCCACATTAAGTTAACTTTTAAAATCATAATACAAATAAAATTTATAAAGGAGAGAATATGTAGAAATCTTTTTTTACCCAGGTTACAGTCTTAAACCTTGGAATGGGATAAAAGGACAAGAACTCAGCAAATAACACTGAGAAGTAAAAATAAATGTGTTAGGAAGAAAAATTGAATTGTGTATTGCCTTAGAAGCCAAGAGGGAGGACAATGTTTCAGTTAATATTCAATAAATCTAAGAAACTAGTAATATAAAAACAGAGAGTAATGTCCCTTTATTCAATTACTCTATAGAGAAAAATAAACTTAAACTCTACTCTATGTTTGGGATTCCTCAGGCACCAGAGAAACAGTAATGAAGAAAAAGGTCAAACATTTCTGCAATTGTGGAGACTAAATTCTAGAGAAAAGAGACAAATAAGAAACAACAACAACAAAAATATGCAAAACGTATGGCATGATAAATAGTATTAAGATCTAAGAAAGAAAATTAAAAAAAAAAAAAAAGAGGTTAGAAAGCCTAGGAAATAGTTAATTAAATTTGAATGCTTTAAAGTTTACATTTGGAAATAGGAGGACAACTCGTGGCTTGAAGAAGAGTAGGTTTGGGAAAACACTCATGATAAAGGTCTCAAACCTTGGAAAGGACTAAGAATGAAGGAAGATGGGGGCATAAAAAAGTGAGGGTAGACAATACTTCCAAGAACTTTTGCTGTGAATAGAAAATGATCTAGGCTTATAGGTGAAAGGAAATGTGGGACAAAGGGGGATTTATTGTTTTCTATGAACTTATTTACTTTTAAGTAGGCATATCAAGTTTGCATGCTGAGATGTATGCTCTAGTAGGAATACAATTTAGAAAAGCATGCAGAGAAGCCCAGGTGTGGTGGCTCACACCTGTAATCCTAGCACTTTGGTAGGCCGAGGCGGGAAGATCACCTGAGGTCAGGAGTTGGAGAGCAGTCTGGTCAACATGGCAAAACTCCGTCTGTACTAAAAATACAAAAATTAGCCAGGCGTGGTGGCGTGTGCCTGCAATCCCAGCTACTTGGGAGGCTGAGGCAGGAGAATTGTTTGAACCCAGGAGGTGGAGGTTGCAGTGAGCCGAGATTGCGCCACTGCACTCCAGCCAGGGCAATAAGAGTGAAACTCCATCTCAAAAAAAAAAAAAAGAAAAGAAAAAAAAAGAAAAAGAAAAGAATTCAGAGAAACAATAGAAAAATAAAAGAATGAGTGAAGAAATCTGTCTTTAAAAAGAGTAAAGTCACTTGATTAATATTAACAGAAAAGAATGGAAAACAAAATGACTGAGATCATATTAGTTTTATAATCAAATGGAGAAAAGATGGGGCTACATAATCATCTAGGAGTCATGATGGAAGAGAGAGTTTAAGTGGCCACCAGAGAATAATGTGTTTCAACAAAGATTGACAAAGCATGTGAAATCCAATGGAAGAAGAGTCAAGTGTTGAGAATATTTTTGAATGAGTGATTATGTAAATAAATCATGAGATATAAACTAAGCAAAAATAAAATATGTACAAGAGAGGGTCAATGAATGAAATATCTTCATGAGGTCAAATATTCAAGGCAGGGGGTATGCGGGGAACACTGAGTGAAGCATATAGGAAGTATACATCAAAGATTGAAATATTTGAAATTAATTAAGCTTCAATAAGTGACTCACAAAAAAATAAAATATTCGATTCCTTTTAAAGCAAGTATTCTGGATGTTATTTTAAAGTTTACATTGGTGTCAATTTTTGTACTGAACTTTTCATTATTTCTAACCTGTTCCTTTCACTCCTACATTTTAAGCAAGCAATTATTTGGCACTCTATTGGGTGGGTAGAAGGTATAAGCCTGGAAAATAAAAGCAGTGTGTGAGACTTTCTGACTTTCATTATCAAAAGTTGAAGACTTAAGATAGACTTTTTACAACTCTGTAAGGAGTGTTTTTTTATTGATACATAATAATTATACATATTTATGAGGTTCATTTGACATTTTGATATATGCATACAATGTGTAATGATCAAACCTGGGCAGTAGGGATATCCATCACCTCAAACATTTATCATTTCTTTGTGTTAAGAACATTTTTAAACCTTCTTTTATAGCTATTTTGAAATATCTAATATATTATCTTTAACTATAGTCACCCTACTGTCCTATCAAACACTGGAACTTATACCTTATATGTAACTATAGTTTTGTACCTATTAACAAACCTCTCTTTATTCCCCCAATTCCCCTGCATTTTCCAGCCTCTGTTAACCATCATTCTACTCTTTAGAATCATGAGATCAACTTTTTAGCTCCCACATATTAGTGAGAACATGCCATATTTGTCTTTCTGTGACTGGCTTATTTCACTTAATAGAATGTCCTGCGGCTTCTATTTTGCTACAGATGACATGATTTCATTGTTTTTATGGCTGAAGAGTATACCACTGCATATATAAAAAGTAAGAAAAAGAAAGTGTTAGGACCGAGAATGGTACTCTGGATGAAAGGAGAAAATACAAGGCTTTCTTCAACTGCCAAAAAAAAAAAAAAAAAAAGTTTCCTTTAGGCTTGGTGAAAGAGAGAGAAGAGTGTGGTTCCAGAGGCAGAAAACTTTGTGTTAATTGTATCCCCTAGTAAAATAGAAAGGTGCAATCAGATGAGTGAATGCATGTAGGAACATAAGCACATAAGCAAGCACATAAGCAAGCACATAAAAATTTCCCGTTTCTTTACCACACATGGAAGAAGCACCATCTGGAAAGCAACAAAATAATAATTCTTTGGCATATAAGAACAGAGGTACATATAGTTCCCTATACTCTTGATATGAAATAATTTTCCTGGAGCATGCCATGGCACTGGAAAGTGGAGATGGAATTTGTAAATTAAAATAAAATCCTAAGCTTTAAAATCAACTGAAATGACCCCCTCTTGGACAAAGGGACCCCAGAGAAACCTAAAAACTGAGTTCCCAACAATGATGGAATGGAAGTTTGGACATGCCTTGTTATATTCCCTCTTGCACAGTTTAAACACAGCCGACCAGCATTAAAGTTAAAAAAGACCCTAAGCCTGACAAAATGGACTTTCTGTGTCAATAAGATATCAAATTATAAACAAAACCTAAGGCCATGCCAGTCACCCCTACACTTAAAAATCAACTATGTTCTAAATACCACAAGATTTTTTTCCAAACAAGCACTGGCATTGAGATAAGCAATGTTGATGCGATTGCAGTTTACCAGCCATCAGACACAGACTAACTGTGCCACTCAGTTCCACGAGTCTTAACCAGAGTTTTGAATGGAAAAGAGACTGATTTCAGGAACTTTCTCCTGATAACACATCCATGAGCATGGTCTGGTTCTGGCCAGTTTACAGAGGCTGCACACACGAGTGCCTTTGTGTCCGGAAAAGACCTTTTGACATGTAGGACCTAATGGTAATACAATTAAATGTTAAATCTCCACCCCAATGTAAACATGGGTTATATGTTACATGCATGCTTGTTTAATAGGCATGTGTCAGGACTGTCTTCATGAATATTATAGCTCTTCATGTAACCTATTGAATATATATGTTTAGCCAACCCATTCAACTTAAATTTCCCTCTTACCGCTTCTTCTCCCAAAGTGTCTGTCTCTAGTCTTAGCTGGAGTCTGGGCTTCCAAGTCTGTGGGATGCCCACCTTTCAGGCTATAACCTTTTATGAGATATTTTATTAAAAATTTGTTTTTGAAGATTCTAATTGTGTGATTTTTCAGTTAACAGGCTGAAAAAATGGAAACTTAGAAAGGAAACTAGCATCTAATTTCCCCACAGAATGAGGACACAGATGTCAAATCAGGTTGACAAATAAAAATGATTGAACATTTTTGAATACTTTATTTTGTGATTTGTTAGCCACTCCTTCTTATGAACATAATTTTTTTTTTCTCTTTCTTCACTCTTTTTGAAACTGAGTAATCTGAATATATGTTGTTCTTCATCTTAGACATCAATGTTTTTTTCCAAAAGGAGCAAGGGTCAAATGCATGCAGGTTTGAAGGAAGCCATAGGAAACCCAAGGAGTTTATCCTTCTGTTCTTCAGAAAGGCACTTAAAAAAGAATTGTCATTTCATCATTAATGGGAAGAAATGCTACCATTAGTGTACAACAGAACAGTGAGCTTTAAGGAAATAGTTCTCCAGGGAAAGTAAAATTGTTAGAGATGCTGTTTTTGCTCTTTCAAAGCTTTGGTGATGAATATGAAAAGAAAATGTCCTCAAAAGCCAAAACCAAGAATTATGTGATAGAAAATTTACTCATCAAAACAGCAGCAATATTATACCCTGGTATAGAAAAAAATTGATTCCAAAGAGAGAAGGACAAACTCAGAAAGTGCCCGCAATGGAGTACACATGGTGAGGAAAGATTTAATTTTTTTTAATAAACTGTGATCTTTAGCCTAGAGAAATTTTAGGTGGGTGCCCACTATAGGAACGAACCATTCTTAATCGTACTGAACTCTGGATATTTCAATATTCAAGCAAAAGTTCATTCATCTGCAAGTTTAAACAAGATCAATTCTAAGATCTCATTAAATATCAAGATTCCATAAATCACAGAAAATGTGCAAAAAAAAAAAACAAACCATAATTGTGGAATAGGGATAAGTTCTCAGTGTGAATAGAGAGGAACACTTGCTTATGAACACATTCTTATTATCTGTGTCCTTATTAAAATCTCTTGGGATTTAATTTTTTTTGTATTTCTAAATATGCAAAATAGATGTGGCTATGCAACATAGCATATTGAATATTATTCAATGTGACATGTTACATAGGCACATGTTATATTTAATATTATTTTCTCCTGACAGAATTTTCATGGAAAATAGTTATAAATGGATTTAGTAAAATTTAATGAATGCATATTTCATATTATTGTATTTTCAGGAACTTAGAAATCGCCTCCTTTTATCAGGTAGGTAAAAACAATGACAATTTGTTCCAGGTCATAACTCTTTTCAATATATCAATTGCACAGTCATGAATGAGAAGAGGATATAACAAAAGGATATGCATATCAAAAGGTAGTGATTATGGAAGTCATTTTAAAGACTATGCGTCATATGCTTCAAATTAGAAACTGTTCAGTAATTGTGTGAGCCAAATAGGAAAGAACATAATATCAGTGAGACCAGTGAATGATAAGCTATAATATTAATGGGAATTATTAATGTGTTATTTAATTTCTGTCAGTCACTGTGCTGTACACTTTTATAATAGCTACCTTAACTCAAACATTAACTCTATTAATTCTGAACTTTTATTAAAATAATTAGGGAGAAAAGGTGTGCCAAAGCAGTGTTAGAGATTGGACCATTTTGCCTTTTCCTTGTAATATGAATATGTACTCATAATCATTGCCCTGAGACTTTTCTGTGCCTGCCGATAGGAAGATGAAGTATTTTTCTATACAGATGAACTTTGGGCTGGACCACTTAAGTTTTTTAACCAGCAGTATGTGAGGTAGAGTAATAGCGTGTCATTTCTGAGCAAAAGCTTTAGGCAGCATCATGTGTTTTTCCTTGATCCTTTTTAACTCTGGCACTCAGCCTGAGTTCCAGAAAAAAATTGCATGTGAAGATCTGCACTCAGTATAGGTGGTGGAGTGAGGTAGAATCGAATTCAGCTGAACAGAGCAGAAGCATAGCCATAGACAACCTCTGTAGAACCAAGATTTGTGTTTGCGAACCATTGAGATCCAGAGGTCACTAATTTGCAGCAGAAAATGCTGACGAATACAGTAGTGGTTACTCAATCAGTCACAGAATTCGTAAGTAGAATAACTTGAACTTCACTTCTGGCAGTCTGACTCCAGAGCTCTGCTGCTTCTTTTTTATTTTTATTTTTCAGATGGAGTCTCACTCTTGTTGCCCAGGCTGGAGTGCAGTGGCGTGACCTCTGTTCACTGCAACCTCCGCCTCCTGGGCTCAAGCAGTTCTCCTGCCTCAGCTTCTTGAATAGCTGGGATTACAGGCGCCTGCCACCTTGCCAGGCTAGTTTTTGTATTTTTAATAGAGACAGAATTTCACCATGTTGGCCAGGCTGGTCTGGAACTCTGGACCTCAAGTGATCTGCCTGCATTGGCCTACCAAAATGCTGGAATTACAGGCATGAGCCACCACGTCGGCCTCGGAGCTCTGCTTCTAAATGCTGTTTTGTCTCTGGTTTCAGTAAAAATACAATTTAGAAATAATTTATTTAAAATATTTTTTTCATCTATATATTTGCCTAGTACTCAAATGCATATTGAGAAACTACAATGTGCTCAGCAATGTGCAACTCCAAAAAAATGTAGAAGTGAATAAGTTATTATCCTTGCTCTCAAAAAGTCAAACAAGCACAGTGCTGAATTATCTCTTTTGAATATATTAACTTATAAATATAGAGCTACATTAATAATTTGAAAGTATCAACAGAGAAATAAAAATGAAATCCTTCCTAAGCACCTAAACCAACTGAACAGGGCCCCCTTTGGCCAACAGGACCCCAGAGAAACCTTGAAAATGGTTTCTGGCCATGAGCGGTAGATGGTCAGATATGCCTCATTATACACCTTCCCTCAATAACCACAGTTAGACTTTCTTTCCTAAGGGTCAAACAGAAACTAGGTTTTTGGAAAGATGCACTCCACCCCAGTATCAACCCATTGCCTGTTGCTGCCCCTCTCTTTTGCAATTTCAACAAAACAACTGACCAGCATTCCTTCTGATAAGGTATCACCAACCACAGAGTGCTTCTGGCCAATCTACAGAAGATGCACAACCTGGATTTTCTTGTCCCCTGCTTCACCTTTTGATATCATAGAGGCAAACTCTACCCTCGGATCATGCTGACACCATAGGTCCCATGGAGAGGCATACAGGACACGTGGCATGTGCATGGGTTTTTTTGTTTTGTTTTGTTTAAAATAAATATTCATGACTTCTCCTATAGCTTATTGAATATTTGTTTTTGGCCAACTTGTTCAGTATAGATTCCTGTTTCCTTTTCTCCCACATTGATGTATCTGTGGTTGGCTTCTAGCCAGAAGCTAGGCTTCCCAGCCAGTCAGAATGGACACCCTGCAACACTTTATGAGATATAAAGCTCTGCTTTCCAAATTTAGGAAACTTCTCGTTTTTTGCTTGACATAGACCAACCTTCTTTGAAGTTACTTCATGGAGAAAAATAAAGACTAATTAGAAACTAGTTAATTGCGTGACTTTTTTTCTCTTTTAAAGAAAATGTAAGTTTAAGTTAATTTGGGGGCTAAAATGATGGCAGACTGGATCTTCTAAATAACAACACATAATATTTCATGTATTTCTTATTGATGTTATAAACGTATTAAGCTTTATGAATTTTATTTCATTAATACAAATATTCGTTTTATTCAATGGATGAGGAATGTGAGGTTTAAAACTGTCAAATAATGTAAACCCAACATAATCAGTGGCATTACCTAGACTAACTTCTGGCAGTGTAACTCCAAAGATTGAATTTATCCCCACTTTCACATTCCTCCTGCTTTTTAACAGAGTCTCAAAGAGCAACAACTCACTCTTAACCACATAGAAATGTCCCCAAAGGCCCCAAGGAAATTCTCTGAAATGGGAAAATCTGGTATTTTTGTATTACTCATCAAAAACTATAGTATCTGAGCTTTTCCTTTATCTAAGACAATCAACATAACTTAAAGCTGGATTTCCTAGGCCGACTAAGAATCCCTAAGCCTAGCTTGGAAGGTGACCGCATCCACCTTTAAACATGGGGCTTGCAACTTAGCCCACACCCAACCAATCAGAGAGCTCACTAAAATGCTAATTAAGCAAAAACAGGAGATAAAGAAATAGCCAATCATCTATTGCCTGAGAGCACAGCAGGAGGGACAAGGATGGGGATATAAACCCAGGCATTCAAGCTGGCAACGCAACCCCCTTTGGGTCCCCTCCCCTTATAGGGGAGCTCTGTCTTCACTCTAGTTCACTCTATTAAATCTTGCAACTGCACTCTTCTGGTCCCTGTTTTGTTATGACTCCAGCCGAGCTTTCGCTGGTGGTCCACCACTGCTGTTTGCTGCCCTGGCAGACTCACTGCTGACTTCCATCCCTCCAGATCCTGCAGAGTATCTGCTGTGCTCCTGATTCAGTGAGGTGCACATTGCCACTCCCGATCCGGATAAAGGCTTGCCATTATTCTTACACGGCTAAGTGCCTGGGTTTGTCCTAATTGAGCTGAACACTAGTCACTGGGTTCCATGGTTCTCTTCCGTGACCTGCAGCTTCTAATAGAGCTGTAACACTCACCGCATGTCCCAAGATTCCATTCCTTGAAATCTGTGAGGACAAGAACCCGAGGTCAGAGAACACGAGGCTTGCCTCCATTTTGGAAGCGGCCTGCCACTGTCTTGGGAGCTTTGGGAGCAAGGACCCCCAGTAACAATATGACCAAATCTTGATAACTCACACATTTTAGTGGGAGTAGAGCTCTTAGAATATTGCCTAGGATGTGTATATTGCTTGATAATTGCTAAACAATTATTAGTAGTAATATTTGAAATATAGTATATGAAAGTAAAGAAAATAAAAATATTTGACCCCAAAATGTATTTTTTAACATATTTTGAAATGGCTGCCACAGCACCAGGAAACTGAAGAAACCCTACAAACCTGTATTTTGGGGAGAAAATTTGCATCTTTAGATCTGTAGAGGATTTTCATTAATGTTGTCAACTCTTCCCTTGCCTGGATTTGGGAAAGATTAACTGAAGGTCTGGCACCACTAAAGGTCCAAAAAGAAATATTAACCCTCTATTCTCTCTGAGGTCTGCTACCTGGGATGATTCTTCTACATAACAAGACCACCTTTGCTTACCAAGCCTCTTTCTTTCAACCTTCAGTTATCTGTCTTGCCGATAAAACTTGTTTGGTCCATGCTCTGAGCCTGCATTCTTTCTGTAACCTTAAGATGAGATGTAAGTTTCCCTATATCATTAAGGGGTTGGGTTTTCATTTCTAAGTGCACTCCTGTATACAGTTTAAATAAATTTGTATACTTTTTTTCCTATTAATCGATCTGCTTCATGTCAGTGATTTTTCAACAAACCTTTAGGGGATCAATGGCCTTGACCCCCACAAGAGGCTTTCCTATAAAGATACGAATCTACAGAATAGACTAAACATTTCAAGCCAAAAATATGTATGTGTATATATGTATACACATATATACAAACATATTAAAACACAGCAGGCCTGTCTTGGTGAAAATAAAATCAAGAATTGCAAAAACCAGCTTTTCCCAAAATCAAATACTAATCATTATAATTGATGTGATGAGTTTTTTCAGAGGACTAAGAAATTAGAATAATTTTATCTAAATTATAAGGGCATGTCTTTGAAATAAGTGTTCATTATGTGATAGTTTGCTTTTCTGTTAATATTTTTCTACAATTTTTTGATTTAAATAAAACACTATAATAGGCACCAAGATATTTTGTAAGCTATAAAATGTAAATAATTTTAATAGCTCAAATATGCTCTATATTTTCTTTTTCCAAAATCAATGGACTTTGGTATAAATTGTAAAGAAATTTTTTTTAAAAATCTCAAGATTCCTAAACTTCTTATGCTAAAAAGAAGGTTAAGCCTGGAGGCTGTCATGCAACACTCTCTTCCAAAGGAATAGCTGTTACTAATATTATGTATCAGCTAGATCCCCATGGAAAAGTAGAAGGCCTCAGGCATCTGTGAATGACTGCGCTCACAGATCATTCATAAGTCAATTTTTTGGAAGTTTCCCCATTAGCAGGAATATACCAATTGTAACTTTAGGTCTACAATCTAAGCCCAAATCCTAAAACTAAAGTCTTGTTTGATTCTACACTGTTAATGTCCATTAAAAGCTTATCTTCCCTAATGCAAAACAATGACAAGACTCATTCCTCTACCTACCCAGAGATGTCTGCATAATTGACTCTTTACTCTCCTTTTCCTCTTGCAGATGTAGATTTACTGGACACTAGCTAAAGTCCAAAGGAAATGTAAGCATTCACCTTATTGCCTACCTATGCCTTTTCCTACGTGCCTTTCCTCTTTAAGTAAATGCGTAAATACTACACCTTCTGAACACCTCTTCAGAAAAACAGCCACAGATAGGTCTGTGGCTTGTATTTTTCCCAAACATGCCAGAAAGCTAGCTTAATGAACCTTAATGATTGAGAATTTCCCCTCATTCATTTCAGTTGTATATCATTTAGTTCACTATCCTTTGTAATATATTTAAAATGTAATGAAAATTAGTTCACTTTGACTAGCACTTTCAAATAATTCCTTTGTAACTTCCCTAGATGATAAAGGCACATATTGTTAGCAGCGAACATTCATAAGGGTCTGCAGCAACTTCAATTCTCGCCTCCTCAGAAGAAAAATTCAACCAAGGGAACAAAGGCAGAATAAGAAGCTGAGCCAATTTTTAGAGCAGGAGTCAAAGTTTATTAAAAAGTTTTAGAGCAGGAACAAAAGGAGGTAAAGTACACTTGGAAGAGGACCAAGCAGGTGACTTGAGATATCAAGTGTGCAGTTAGACCTTTGACTTGGGCTTTTATATGTTGGCATTCTGCTGGTGTTTGTTTCTCTTCTTCCCCGATTCTTCCCTTGGGGTGGTCTGCCAGCACTTTGGAGAGGACACATGCACAGTGTGTTTACTGAAGTTCTTTGCATGCTCACTTGAGGCATTTTTTCCTTTACCAGTGGAGTATTCTTAGAGGCAGGTCATATACCAGTTAAACTCCACCATTTTGTCTCTTAGTGTTCGTGCATGAGCCCACTCACTCAGCTCTTGAGATCACATCAGGAAGTTGCTGATCACCAGCTTTAGGTGTTTATCTCTTGGGAGACTGTCTTTCTTTGACATTGACTGTGACCAATTATTATTTTAAAGTGACAATTTAACAACTGCCTGACTATCACCTGATGGCTGCCTGACATTTCTTGTCGGTGTCAGGCCTCTGAGCCCAAGTTAAGCCATCATAACCTCTGTGACCTGCACATATACATCCAGATGGCCTGGAACAACTGAAAAACCACAAAAGGAGTGAAACAGTCAGTTCCTGCCTTAACTCATGACATTCCACCATTGTGATTTGTTTCTTCCCCACCCTACCTAATCAATCGACCTTGTGACATTCCTCCCCTGGACAATGAGTCTCATGAGCTCCCCACCAAGCACCCTGTGACACCCTCCCCTGACAACAATAGATAACCACCTTTAACTGTAATTTTCCACTGCCTACCCAAGTCATATAAGACTACCCTCTACTATCTTCCTTCACTGACTCCTTTTTCAGACTCAGTCCGCCTGCACCCAGGTGATTAAAAAGCTTTATTGCTCACACAAAGCCTGTTTGGTGGTCTCTTCACACGGACACGCGTAACAGTCAGGGAAGGGGATGAGCAGGGGCCTCTCCTGCTCTGCTCATGCCTGACTAACTACCTACTCTAACAATATCTTTCTTTGCTATTTGTCTTAATTTGAGCTATGTACACATAATGCTTTAATAAAATAAATGGTTTATGTTTTTCTATGTCCTGAGTTAATTTACATGAAGTAGGTATTGTTTTCAAGTTGCAAATCAAACTATTAGTATATTAGAAAGATACCAAATATTGTTGTTCAAATAAAAATTGGGAAAATTCTACATGTAAAACAACATGTATGTAATTTTCAATATTTCACTTTAATATTTTTTCTCTTCTAAAAGCTATCGCTACTGTAATATGTATTTTGACTTCAGAAAAATGTGCAATTATTACACTATTAGAATTGTAGAGGGTCATATTATTAATAGATAGGATAAATCTACACTACTTTTGGTGAAATGCGTATATGAAATGCAGAATGTGGATGATACCTTTATGAGATGAAATTTAGGAGTTTAATAGAAAACATTTCAGTACAGAAATTGTGGTGTCAAAGAGGCATAGAGAGAACTTTATAACAAAATATAGTTACCTTAGGATTTTACTGGTTTTTCAAACAAATGTTTGTGTTTTCTTTGAAGCTTATGATGTTATCATTCAATGCTGTGGAGGGCTTTGTCTTTTGGTGACCTGAGTTTGAAACAAATCAATAACATATGTGTTCTTTTAAAATTTTCTCCCTCCTTTTTTCTCTTTTTGGAAGTAGAAAATCACCTTTTAAAATGCCCTCTTAGGTTTTCTAACATTTCCACAACTGACTGAGAGCTAATTATATCTTATATGCATAACTGGCTCATTTTAGTTAAGTTTTAGATAAACGTGTGGGCAGGTGCCAGCTGAAACAGCACTTTGAATCATTTTTTTATCAATGACTTTTGTAAAAAAGAATCTGGGCTGTTAAAAAATTTTTCTCACCATCAAAGCATAGTAGAAAACGGAAGCAGTTTTCTGGCCATATTTGTCTAAATTTTCTCTAAAATCAAGTTTATGTATACTATCAACTTGAATCTATGGTATAGTTAGACTATTTCTAATTTCTAAATTAATTTACCTGTCTATGAAGATTGCCACCTATATGAGTATATTCTTGATGGAAGCTAAATTGAATAAGGGCTTTTATAATCTGTTTGTTTTGTGAGTCCTGAGTTACAGAGATTTTCTTACTGTGACCCTTGAGTGATTTTAAAGAAAAAACAACTTTTGGTGTTGTAAAGGTACTTACAGTTAATTATCTAGAAGAGCTATATGAACTTCTTGAATATAACTAATCTTTACATTTTGTATAGAAAATATAGATATAAATTTCTTCTTGGATTTGAAATGAAATTTTTTATTCTTCATGGATTTCTTCATCTGGTTTAGTTCTTGTATCTGTTACTTTTTGCCTTTATATGTGTCTTTGTTTAATCCATTACTCCAAATAAGTCTTTGTCTCAAGATTCCTTTTTATTTTAATCTTTTTGTCTTTATGTAGCTTCAATTGTATATAGTGCTAGAAATTACTTTTTAAAATTTCTTCACTAGTTTAGAATGTTATTTTTTTATAGTAAGTACATTGGCAGTGTTTAATATTTTCTGTATAATTTTATCTTTTTATTTATTCCACATCTGGATGTGGTAGAGTATAACACATTTCAATAAATGTATTTCACTGATTAAATTATAAATCAAAATCTATTACATGCTGAGTGCTCATCATTGCTATCAATAAAGTGGTAAATAAGAACAAAAAAAATTTGTCCTTATTAAGATTAATTTGTGATATGGGTGAAAAAATACCATAAACAAATATAAATTCTGACATACAACATAATATTTTAAGGACAACCTCTGGACATATATGTATATTTTCTACATTCTAATTATATCATCTTTTATCCCTTTACATGACAATACATTTGTAATATTATTTTCCATAGAAAGACAAGAAAGATTATTTACCCTTTTCTTTAATATGACTGGCAAATATTTAATTTTTGTTATTGGAAATTTAGAAAGATGCCTTTCAGCTTCACAATTTTATAACAGTTAAAAATAGCTTCTTTGAAGTATTATTTGACTTCAATAGCAATCTATATCAAATGTTTACAAATATTTTCTGTAAAGGCCTAAATAGCAAGTATTTTAGGCTTTGTGTTCCGTATGGTCTCTGCTATAACTACTAAATTCTGTTCTTGTGGTAAAAATGCAGCCATAGACAATACTTAAAAAGTAATACATGTGGCTGTGTTCCAATAAAAGTTGATTTATAAAACCAGGCAAGAGGCCAGATTTTTCCCTAGGGTAATATTTAGACTAACCACTGATATATATTAATTACTTCTTTATGGTAATCTATTTCATAACATATACATTACTTGCATAGTCAACAAAATCACTAAGCTATTTAACTAGAGAAGTTTTTTCCTTCTAACCATTTTGCTGAATTTCCAGGCGTACTTCTGTTTCTTGCAGTAATAGTTTACAAGAAGGACCTAGAGTAAGTCTGAATTCAAATTCCAGCATTCTAATTTAATGCGCATGACCCTGATACAGTTAAGCTTTGTGTCACCACCCAAATCTCATCTTGAATTATACTCCTCATAATCCCCATAATCCCATGTGTCAAGGAAGAGTCCAGGTGGAGGTAACTGGATGATGAGTTGGTTTCCCCCCACACCATTCTTGTGATAGTAAGTGAGTTCTCAGGAGATCTGATGGTTTAAAAGGGGTTCTTCCGCCTTTTTTCCTCACTCTTCTCTTTGGCACAACCATGTGAAGAAGGTCCTTGTTTCTCCTTTGCCTTCCACCATGACCGTAAGTTTCCAGAGGCCTCCCCAGCCACGTAAAACTGTCAGTCAATTAAACCTCTTTCCTTCATAAATCACCCAGTCTCAGGCAGTTCCTTATAGCAGTGAGAAAATGGATGAATGCAAACCCAAGCATGTATTTATCTATTTCAAGCTCTGATGCTCTTCATCTATCAAGTGATGATAATAAAAGTTTGTAATCATAATATTTTTTTAAAAATAATTTGCATAAATAGTGGAAGTGCAAAATTTAGAGTTTGAGAAATAGCAGATATTTTATTAATATAAAGTATTATTTTGTAGAGCCATAGGCTTCTCTACTTCCTTGGGAAATAACGGCCATAATGTGTTATTCACAAGCATATAGAGAGATTTCAAGGTATTAGAAAAATATTTCTGAAAGTAGAGACTAAATTAATGCCAGTACTTTTTTTTCCCCCTGATACCAGTAATTTGAAAACCGAAAAAGGTTTGGAAAAAAAACATTGCCAAGATATGAAGATCAAAATATTTATTTTATATTGTGAAATAGTAAAATATTGATGCATTCTTTTCTCATAAAATCTGATTATTTTGGATTCTTGTCTATCTAATCCTTGTTAAAAGCATGTTTACATAAAAAGAAAACAGCAAAGGTCACATTATGGAAATATCATTTCACAATAACCAGTGATTGCATGAAATTAAAATTACTGGTAACAGAAATTGCAAATAGAGAGGAGGAAATGTATATGTATTTGAATAATCTCTAAATTTTCTCAGTGTATAGGTTGGATAATTTTATATTCATGGGAATTTGAGAAAATTTTATATTCTCTTTATCCTTTTAAAATTATTTTAGTTCACAACATTTATATCAGCTGAGTAGCAAACATAGTCATTGAAATATCATTGACATTCATGTCATTCAATATACTGGAAAAAGAGTTTCTGTCAAAGCAGTATGTGTGCTAAGTATTGGTGCTTTTCTTGTGATGAACATAACACAAAATGTTCTCAGCAGATCAATACTGTAGATGGATATCAGTGCTCAGGTATTCACTAATGGCTACTGTAGGTCCCAGGGCAGTTGAGGAAGAGCACATTGTATCTTAATAAGAGTTACAGATCAGTAATGACAGTGAAATACAAAGCATAATGTAGAGAGTTTCAAAGTCATTTTTTTCATGGAATTGAATCACTAAAATTTTATAGGATTGATGGGTTCTTAGAGTCTAAGAAATCTTATTTAATGTCCAATATGTCACCACATAACAAGGTAAAAACTGATTATAATGATTTACTTGTTTTAAAATTTGATTTGGCAATAGGGTCGCTGCAATGCACAAGCCCAGCAAATTTATTCACACTGGAGCTTGTATGCTATCCACTATAAAACTGGCAATGAAATGTCCATATCCCTCAATATATTATCTCCATCTATGTAAAGGTATTCATAGAGGTGTGCAACACAAAAGACCCATTTGGCTGAAAGATGAAGGAAATCTCAGTTAAATTTTACTTATATGTGATAGGAATCAATTTCACAAAAACATGAGCAAAGGTAGGGTACCTTTACCATTATCAGACACAAAGTTTCTTTGATCTTGTTGTTTTCCCCTCTCTAACAAATGACATGGACCACATTTCAGCAAACAGGCAGGAAAAATTGTGGAAAAAGCTTCTCCTTTTCATCTTAAGAATTTTTAGATGCTGCACATAACATTTCTACTTTAAATCCCATTGAAAAAACGAAATCATAAGGCCACGAAGGGTAGAAGAGAACTTGGGAAATGTTTCTATGATTCTGGATGACTATCCAGAATGTGCCGATGTAAATATCAGAGATTCATTCAATCACTAAGGAATAGAGGGTAAGCAAACATGGAGAACAATTAGCATCTTTCTGCACTATTATTATAACAGATATATTGATGTTTCATGAAAGAAAATTATAATATGTCAAAAATACTATGTCATGTATTTGTGTCTGGGACACTTCGGAATTGGATTCAATGATTGAAAAATATTTCAGTACAAAAATTTCAAAGTATAAAGATTCAGAAAGTCAATAGCCAATATATACTTCCTTTACTTTCCTAAATGTTCTCTATAGATTTTTCTTTTAAAAATCTAATGTATTAAAATTATCAAGTAAACTATAATAACCTATGCAATGTTTGGTTATTAAAAATACAATATGACTTATGAAGAAAATAAAAATAAATTAAAGAAATTGTATATATTAAGATTTTTCAGCCTTCATGATTTAGTTTCCCAACTTTGCTGTGTATTGGGATCACCTGGAAATCTTTTAATAAAATACTCATACTGGTTTATGGAGTGTAATCTGGGCATCATCATCTTTTAAAGTCACTCAATTGGTTCCAATGTTCCTCAAAGTTAGTAAGCAATTGTTTTTAAGTAAAATATAACACTACTCAGATTTAATGAAAATAAGGGAATTTATTAGCTAACATCACTGAAAATTCCTTAGATAAGAATGTGATGAGTTGTATAATTTAATTCAGTCTCTGGATTTATCTTTCTACATTTTCTTTTGTGTTTTTACTCTCATGATGTTATGGGTTGAATTGTATCTCCCCTCTCCCCTAAATTCATTTGTTGAAGTCCTAATATCCAACACCTCAGAATGGAACTCTATTTGAAGATAGGATCTTTAAAGAATCAATTAAGATAAACTGAGGCCTTCAGGGTTGGCCCTAATCCAGTAATGGCTACCTTCCTCACTGAAAGAGGAAGTTTGTTTGCAGGCATGTAGAAAGAAAACAAAAAAACAAACAACAACAAAAACGTGTGTATACAGGAGAGGACAGTCATCTACAAGCCAAGGAGCAAGACTTCAGAAGGAACTAACCCTGCCAACACCTTGATTTTGGACTTCCAACCTTTGCAACTGTGAAAAAATAAATATCTATTTTTTATGCCACTGTCTGTGGTATCTTGTTATGGCAGTCCTAGAAAACAAGTACAGTTGTGAACTATATAGGACTAATTTTCTGACTGATGGCAAAATGATGATACTTTTAGGCCTATATGCAAAGAAAACAGATTGTCTTTTTAGTGACTTTTTAAAGTTAGGAAACATTATTCCACACACCCTAGAAAACTTCCTTTCAGATCCTGCTAACTGCATCAGTGCCAAATGCTATGTTTGATGGGATAACATACATCCAATGGCATTTCAGTGGTTTAAAGTAAATATAAACTATGGCACTTATTTCATTCTCATGTAGAATCCACAATGAACATATCAGTCTGGCAAGCCACTTTCCTTTACAAGGTCTGTTCAGAGACAAAGAATGAAAGCACCTTTGCTATCACTAACACATGATTTCAAGATTCTTCTAACTATCTTCTATTACCCGTAATCATAACCCCTGGAATAGAGAAACAAGACAAAACAAAACAAAAAACAAGGACTCAAAGCTAGGACTACCCTTTAAACATGACAGGTAAATTTCACCCATTCATTTTGCTGTTTACGTTTTATTGGCAATGCTTAATTACATGAACAAAATTATAAGAAAATTTTGGAAATATAATCCAGTCATGTACCCAAGAAGAAACAATAAAAAAATGACTTCTGTTCAATGGCTAGCAGTCTACGCACTCTTATTCCTTCAAGAAACAATGTCTACTATATCCACAGCCTGTGTGCTATAAGTCTGCATTTCTGAATGAGCCATTTGCAATGGAGATAGAATTATTCTTTGGTAAATTAGGACAGTCTCTGAAACTGTAAGGGAACATAGGTCTGAATGCTTGCTGCTTGCAGTGTCCAATTAACAACAGCGAGGGCAGGGCATGGTGGCTCACACCTATAATCCCCGCACTTTGGGAAGCAGAGACGGGTGGATCACCTGAAGTCAGGAGTTTGAGACCAGCCTGGCCAACATGATGAAACCCTGTCTGTACTAAAAATAAACAAAAATAGCTGGGCGTGGTGGTGGGCACCTGTAATCCCAGCTACTCAGGAGGCTGAGGCAGGAGAATCGCTTGAACCCGGGAGGCGGAGGTTGCAGTGAGCCGAGATCACACCAGTGCACTCCAGCCTGGGCGACAAGAGGAAAACCCCCTTTAAAAAAAAAAAAAAAAAAACAGAGTGAGGTCTGGTAGAAAGCGAATTTATTAACTAGAACTAAAGGAAGTAGCTGGATTCCTATCCAAAGTAACTGCTTTCATTTTGGTGGGGAAAAGCAAGGATTTAAAAAGGGAAAGTTGACAAAGAAGGCATGTAAGAATTTGGCTGAGTACAACGTCCCTGTGTCTTGCCCTGTTGGTTATCTCGGGTCCCAGTTCACCAGGACCATAGGCGGATATCATCTCAACAATGGTCAGGTTGTTAATAGCCACCTTTAAGGAATCTTTGGAACGTTGCAGCTGGGTTTCCAAACTTGGTCTGTCTACCTCAAGATTATCTCCTGGAACTTCTACCAAGACACATAATTAGATAGGAGCAGTTAGGTAAATGTTAAAGGAGTATAAACAGTGAGAAAGAAAGGGATATGGAGTCTATTTTAAGGCTAAGAAAAAAGGCTTCTGGAATTTGCCTCAAGGTTATATCTTGAAATCCAAGAGAAAGAACAAAAAAAAAAAAAAAAAAAAAAGAACGCATTTTGAAGTTAAGCTTCCTATGGAGGATCAGCATAACCTGAAGCATACCACTGTTTCAGGGCAAACAGCAGCATCTTCTACAGAATGATTTAGAACAAGAATGACAATGATTGCATTGACTACCCATATATGCTTAAGATCAAAGGATGAATAGATTCAGATACTAAAAACAAGTAGCAAGTCTTGATATAATTACCTTTTTGATACTTTGAAACAGATGGGGACCAAGCAGTTCTTGGATCTCTTTATGAGAGTAACTAGAGAAATACCTTAACTCTGAAAACCACAATATTTACTGAGACCAATTAGACCCAAAGTCTTAAGGAAAAAGCACTATATTTTACTTCAAAAGCATATCCTTTTAAAAATTTCATATGCTCATCTCCCTGAACTACACACTGTTCATTCTTATTCACTACATATTACAAAAAAAAAAATTGTAGTAATTATTGCAATCCAAAGTAACTTCAATCACTTGTTTATTGTTTATTATGTTTCTCTTACTGTAATACTAACCTCATGGAAGTAGAGATATCACTTTCTTTGTATACTGCTCTGTATTCAACAGTTGGAATACAACTTGTCCATAATACAACCCTCAAAATATTTGTGGATTCAATGAATGAAATAACAGCAAAATAACAGTTGGAATGATGAATGGAGACAGAGAGAAGAGACAGAGAGAGAAATCTCCAAAAGTAATTTTAAGGTGGAGGGTGTCAGAGAGAACTGGAAGTCTAAAACCTAAAGATGGATGCAGATTTAATGAAACAATGTTTATTAGGCTATGGTGAATCAAGATATAATCTCTGTCTTTAATCTGATATATCAGGGAAAACTGTATTATAGGAAATTATTGTTTGCACAGCATCTGTAATAGTTCAGCTGTTCAGTAAATTGTAGACCTTGTTATGATCAATAAGATATTGTTTGAATAAAAGAAGTAGCAAAAAGCAAATAAAAAATTATCAATTGCCAAACACAGCAACTTGATCTTATCCCTGAAAGGAGAAATGACATTTTTATTGTAAAGCTTAATGAGTAGTATGAAAATAAAACTGTCTTCAAAGTTATGTTCCTCCTCACATAATATTATTTTTGACATATATTATATAGACAAAAATTATAGCTAAGATTAATTTTATTGTAGTCATTATTTTATCATTATTGTAATAATTTTTCTTGCTTCTGTAGCAAATTACCATAAACCTGATGAATTAAAAAACACAATTTTTTTCTTATATTTCCATAGATCAGAAGTCTGATGAAGATCCCATTGGACTAAAGGTAATGTAAGGTAATGTGCTGGCAGGGCTGTATTTCTTTCTATAAATGTTAGGGAGAATATGAGTTGGTTGGTTGTTTGCCTTTTCCAGCTGCTAGAAGTATCTGTATTCCTTGGTTTGTGGCCCATTTCCTGCATTTAAAAAGCCAGAAATGGCAGATTGACTCCTTCTCATATCCTATCACTCTGGTCTGCTCTTCTGCCCCACTCTAACAGTTTCAAGAGCACTTGAGATGACTGACATTGGGCCCACACAAAAAATTCAGGATGATCACCCTCTTTTAAGGTCAACCAACTAACAACCTCAATTTCATCTTCAACCTTAATACTATTTGTATAACTAGCCTAGTCGCAGGTTACTAGACAGGTTATTAAGACAGAGACATCACTGGGAGACACTGCTCTGTTCATGATGGGTATCATTTGTAGAACAAAAATAAAATTCTAGACTCCCCAACTGATGAAATGGACCCTTCTTGGCCAAGAAGACCACAAAGGAACCTGAAAAACCGAATCCCTGGCCATTTCTGAAAGGGAGGTTGGACATGTGTCATTATATCCCCTCACTTTTGGAGTTTAGGTAAAAATAGATCATAAGTCTTACAGTACAGACATATAATGCAATAAGATACCAAATTATAAACAAGACCTAAGACCATGCAAGATAGGGGTTAAGTCACAACCTATAAACCATATAACCCCATTAACTCTTTTTAAAAATTATCCCAGTATAATGTGGCTGAGTTTCCAACTTGACTCTAGTATAGCATCACATAACAGATGGCAAACCTTGAAGCAAATCAAAGTATTTTACCCCAAAATGTATTTATTTGACATATTTTGAAATAGCCCTGCAAAGCTAATTTTTCTTTCATGGGAGAAATTCGTGTCTGTCGAAAATCTTCATTAATGCATCCAGGCCTTTTCTTTCTATCCCTTGCCCAAATCTAGGAGAGATTAATAGAGAGTCAGATACCTTTAAGCTTTGGAAAGAGACATTTACCATCTATTCTCTCTGCAGGCAGCTGGCTACCTATGAGGCTTCATCTACAAAACAAGGGCCTTGGCCTCCGCAACCCTCTTAGCTTGACTCAAGCATTCCATTCTACAGACTTCAAGTCTTTACACAAAGCTTAATTCAACCAATGGCCAATCAGAAAATCTTTGAATCCACCTATGACCCGTAAGCTCCCCTGCTTCAAGATATCCCGCCTCTTTAGGCTGAACTAATGTATACTTCTATGTATTGATTTGTAATTTTGCCTGTGATTCCTGTCTCCCTAAACTGTAGAAAACCAAACAGTAACTCAGCCACCTCTGGCACACTTTCTCAAGACCTCTTGAGAATATTCCTTTGACTATGGTCACTCATATTGGCTTATAATAAAGCTCTTTAAATATTTTACACAGTTTAGTTTGTTCATTAACACATTATGATATGGAATATTTATCCATTTTTAGATTTTAAAATGTTAACTTATTTTGGTCCCAATGTATCGCTAAATTGGTAAGTGACTAATTAAAGGGTGAGGCCCAGCTAGATTACCGAAGTAAGTGGTAAATGTAAAACTACATTGCCTTGGCCTGGTCTCAGTGAGGCAAGAGAGTTATCTTGACCCCCTCGCAGCACTTGTGACAGGGGTGGCTTATTTACTCAGCAGCTGTGCTCAAATCCCTGGCAGGATGGTGAACATACATGTGAGCAGGTACAGAAGCCAGGGCCAGTGCCTTGGATGTTGGCAGGAACAAACCCTGCACCAGCCTACAACAGCGTCTAGGTGTTGCCTGTGATCTCCAGAGCCCCAGAGGGCATATGTTAGAATTAGTACTCTTTGAGCCATCTGTGGATGGCTAAGTGTTAAACAGCTCAGTGGAGAGTCAGTGCGACAGCCTCTTGCACCCACACCTGGGGCCTTGTGACATGGGATTGTTCCCTTGACCTTGACCCTTTGTGAGCAGGAACTGGAGTGGCCCATTTCACTCAGCCTGCAGTCCATGTGTTAACAGCTCAGTGATGAGTCAGGGTGACAGCATCCTGCACCTGCCCTTTTTGACGCCCAACTTCTTATTTGGTGTACAGGAAGAATAAGGTCACACAAACTGTTTGAAGGGTGATGAACACAGAAGACTTTATTGATCAGTGACTCTCAGTGGAAGGAGAGCTGGAAAGGGGATGGTGCGGAAAGAATGTGATCTTTCCCTAAAGTCCAGCCATCTCTGAAACTGTGCATTCTGAAGTTAGCTACATTTATCCATAGTCTCTAATACTCAGTTGCTGCTTCTCTGCTCACTTCTTAGCAGCTTGTAACCCCAAGGCTCAGCAGCTTTTATCTCCAACCACTTACTTACATCACCCACTCCTGCTACTCTGTCAGATGAAGTCTTTTTATAGACAAACAATAGGAGTCTGGTAGACCAAAAAGGCAATAATTTGGAAAGAAAAATGGGGTCAGCTGTTTTCACTTAGGACTGAGTTCCCAGGCTTGAGAGTGGGTTTTAGCCAGGAGCCCAGCTGTTCTGTATCACTTGTCCAGTGCCCAAGAGGAAAGAGGTCATGCGGAAATTTTATTGACTAGTGGAAGTGGTTCTCAGTGGAATGGGGAGCTGGAAAAGGGATAGAGTGGGAAGATAATCTTTCCCTGGAGTTCAGCTGGGGATGGCCAAACACCTCTCTGACCATCCTTGGCCAAATTCCTCTCTGACAATAGTCTCCAGTGTCCAGCTGCCTCTTCACCTCTTGACATTCCAACACCTCTTCTCTCCTTCTCTGCTGCACCACTCTGCCGGTGGAACTTGGGGTTTTTATGGGCACAGGAAAAGGTATATGGCAGGCCAAAAGGTGACATTTGAGTGGGAAAATGGGGATGTGAAATTCTCATTTAGGGCCACGGGTCCAGGTTTGAGGGTAAAACCCTTGCCAAAGACCCTGCCCTTTTCAGTCTAGTATTCCTCTGCCTTCTGTCCATATCACCAGTTTCTTCATGGTTATTATTCCCTATCCTGCTAATTTGGGCTACAAGGGTTGTGAAAAGTTGTCATAAGCAAAAATACATTTGTCCTACCATATCACCAAGCCCTGTCAGAGTTAGATTACAAGTGAGATCATTATCTTTTTAACAAATTAACAAAGACAAAACATATCAAAATGTTCATCCTTACTACATGAGACACCTTACCGCCAAAAATTTACTTAAGGTGCATTAGTCAGGATTCTTCAGAAAAACAGCCAATAGGAGAGTGATAGAGAGACGAGTGGAGAGGAAGTAAGAGAGAAGGGGTGGGAAAGAGAGATATAGAAGATATTTATTTTCAGGAAATTGACTTACTTGATTTTGGAAGCTGACAAGTCTGGAATCTGCAGAGTTGGCCAGCAGGCTGGAAATTCCAGCAGTAGTTAATACTACGATTTTCAGTGCAGACATATTCAGAAGTCAGAATCCCTTCCTCTTCAAGGGACCTCAGTCTTTCGTCTTGAATTCATCAGCTAACTGGATGAGGTTCCCACACATTATGAAGGTTAATCTGCTTTACTTAAAGGTTTACTGATTTAAGGGGGTAGAAGAAGAGTGAATAATGAGAGATTACTTAATAGGTTTAATGTCTGTATGTTTTTTGGGTGATATATGCTCTAAAAGTTCTGACTTCATCACTGCAGAATCTATGCATGTAACAAAATTACACTTTTACCCCATACATTTAAACCCATTAAAATAGACAGATAGATGTGTAAATGTTATGCACATCTGAACAGTATCTTCACAAAACATCTAGATTGTTATTTGACCACAAAGTAGGTACTATAGCCTGACCAAGTTGGTCAAAAAATTTAATCATAATAGTAGGGATACTGAAGGAAATTAAAAGAAATTTTAAAAAATGATGGGTATGCAATGTAAACCAAAAATAAAATTTGAATTACCCCCCACTGCAATCATCTGAATAGGTTCCCTCCTTGGCCAGCAATTCCTAAAGTTTAATCTGAAAGACGGGTTCAAGCCATGATGGGAAGTGGGAGTCAGACATGCCTCATTATATCCCTCCAGCATTAAGATTAACAAAGACCTTAAGTCTGATAAGTAATATTTACAGTCTATTTTCTCTGAACCTTGCCACCTGGAGATTTCATATGCATGATAAAACCTTGATCTTCACCACCCCTTATCTTAACTCAGTCATTCCTTTCTACTGATAATCATTCTTTCAAACAATTACTAATCAGAATATGTTTAAATCTACCGATGACCTGGAAGCTAAGCGCCCCAACCTGCTTCAAGTTTTTCTGCTTTTCCAGATCAAACTAATGTAAATTTTACATGTATTGATTGATATATTATGTCTCTTTAAAATGTATAAAAGCAAGCTGTACCCCGACCACCTTTGGCACATGTCGTCAGGACCTCCTGAGGTCCTGTGTCATAAGCATGTCTTTAACATTGCCAAAACAAACTTTCTAAGTTGACTGAGACTCGTCTCAGATATTGTGTGTTCATACTCATCACTAGCGCACAGAAGTAGATCTGGCATGCCCTTCATGGTGTAAATAATATTTAGAGAATAAAATATTGGTTTTTAAGAACTTTTTATTTCATTTTATTTGGATACCAGCTAAGGAGATAAATAGTTCCTACTAAAAATTACTCCACTCATTCAGTTATCTAACAGATAGTTACGTGCCTTCCATGATCCAGGTATATTCCCTAGGTTGTAGAGAAAAATCAGCAAGGAGGCAAACGTTTGCTTGCATGGAACTTACCTTCTAGTGGTGGAGTAAGACAATTCACAGGATTGGTTTATCCATCCTAGAGCAAACCTCCAGGATTCAAACTTATTCTAATTCACCTCAGCAGCTCCACTCAGTCACACTCCAGGGTATTACTTTAACAGGATCTAAATCTCCACACTTTAATGACAGTTCAAGCAATTAACATCTCCTAGAGGGAAGGAATCTAAATGCAAACAGCTTATGCAAAGCAATATCCCTGAAGGAGATTTTAAGCACCTAACCCCTAAGGAAAACTTATGCAAACAAGTATCAGTTGAAGTAGTTTATCCTTAATAAACATTTATTCAGACTAATACCCTCAAGCATATTCTAAAGTCTAGCTACCACTCTACACTCAACACACCATTTATTCACATTGGCACATGGCCACACACACCACACAGGACATTTCTTATTACTCCTTTGCAAAGTATACATTTAACTGGGTCAGTGAGTATAGTAGGCTTGATTCAATTCATCTGAAGGATGGACAAAACCTTGATAAAAGCATTAATTCATCAAAGTTGCTTTATGAAATTTCACATTTATATATGACTTTGATCATTTTATGTGATTATGCAGGTGGTGTTGGAAATTGAAGTCAGTGGTCCCTATCCATTCTCCAGTTATTTATTTATGTATTTATTTTTTAATTTTCAAAATGGAACTTCAACAACCTTGAAGATACACATAAATTCAAAGCCAGGAATTAAGAAGAGATAGTGACTTAGGAGTTTTTCCTGCCAATGAGATAGGTTTGTGGTCTCCCTAACTATGAAAAATGAAGCTGTGGACCTTCACAGTAAGTGTTACAGCTCAAAAAGAGTCCACGGACCATGATAGTGAGTAGCAGTGCAATTTATGGAACAAAGCAAAAAGAAAGCTTCCATGTAGTAGAAGGGGACCCGGAAGGGTTGCCGTTGCTGGTCCGGGTGGCTAGGGCTTATGTCCCTGTGTTACCCCCTCCCTTTTCTTTCTTTTTGTCCACTGAGAGTGGTTATTTTTTCAGTCCTCCCTTGGAGTGGTTAATTTTGAATCCTTTACTCAATTGGTTAAGAACTCAAAATCCTGAGTCACAAGGGCCTTTTGTGAAAGTCCCCGAACCGGCCCAGGAAGTCCCAACAACTCCACCCCTCAATAGGACTTACAAAAATTATAAAGAACATGTTCAAAATTTCCTAACTGAACATAGAATTAGAATAAATCCTTAGCGTTTCATCATATGACAAACTTGAGATAACATGATAATGAACAAAAGTTGGTCCTTAGAAAAAATATTAACTTTAATAACTTGATATTAAAAATGTAAAAGACTAAATATTAGCTGTACTATAATTGAGTGCTACAATTTATTAAAATACATATAAAAAGTATTTATGTTTTACATGGTAACCCATTAATTTGAAGGAGATAATGATCATAGATAACACTATTGAACACCTAGGCAGTAAAACCTATGTTCCCATATTTGTATTAATTTCAACTTTGAATATTAGTAATTATTGGCCCCAATTTAGACAAAGGCATACTCAGATCCAAAGATGTGAGGCCATATAATTTGGTAGTGGCATAAATAAAGATTATTCTTTAAAGTGCCTGCACTTTGTACATCATCACATTTTATGGAGCATGTTGTTAATGCTTTGTGGCCTTTAGAGATTTGAACTAAACCATTAATAGGGGAAACCTTCCATATATACAGAACTCTTGAACAGATGTAATGAAAATCAAACTTCTGTGGGTTGTTTATTATTAAAAACTTTTTTTTTTTTAGTAGAATTTGAATATTCTCATTTTTCCTAGACACTCCTCATTATTTAAGTTCCAGTTCTGTGCATTGCCAACATTACGGAGATTTCAATCTTATTCTGGTAATGTTTGAGACAGAACTTATAAAATGTTGCTGTTCTGTTTTCCTCTTATAGCGAATTAATTTTTCTATGCCTTACATAGCACAAAACTTTAAATAATTGATGATGATGATGAGAAATGAATAGAAGAAGGCTGGGATACTATACTTTAAATACTAATTTGCTTTTCAGGAATATACCATTTTAAGAATAAGATTTAAAAGGCAATAGTCCCAATTTTGTGACCAAGCTAGGAGAATATGACCAGAGGCAATATAGAAAGGGTTTTATATTCTTCCTAATCATAGAGCACTGTTTCACTTGTACACTGTTTTACTTGTATACTGATCATATCTGTAGTTAACATACTAAGTAAGATTCTATCTCATAATGTATGGATACTGAGGGATAGAGCAGAACCTAATAATAGCAAATTCCTGTAAGTGTTTAAAGTTATTCTACACTTCAGTGGTAGCAAGTCCTTCAATTATAATTGATTTAATGCATTAGGTTTTAAGTCAATTTTGCTACTTCTTATCTTGTACCATTTTAGCATCATTCAGTGTACATTCAATCGGTCCATCTTGTGTCTGCATAAGTACATATGTGTATGTATGTAAATGTATATGTATACACGTGTGAAAAGATATGTGAAATTCATGAACACACAGCTGCACATGTGTGCATGTGATATATCACATACATGTATGGGTATACACACGTGCATATTTATAAATATATACACAGATATGTGTATACATACACCTATGTATGTGTATATATACACATACCTTCTTAATTATAAAGAATTTCAATTCATAGACACTTGCAATAATAAAAGTGTAGCACATCTACCATGTGGAATAAAATTATAGTATTCTCTAGCTTTTCTGCATCATTTTTTAAGGTTATTTTTAAAATTGTTTTTTTCCTAGTTAGTATCAATTTTGTTTTAATATTGGCAGTAATCATTTCTTATAAAAATCTTGTTAGTATGAAGATTTCCATCATTCTATTACAACTTGGCATAATTTGGCAATATCATTTAGGTAATCTGATTAGTGATCTAGATTATAATTTTATCATCACATTTGTATTAATGTTTACTTGTGAAATCTTCAGTAGCATAGTTCTCTTCAAGATTATTCTCAATTTTATTTAGTATGCAGTTCAGTTAATTTGTTTTCTTTGTAGGCATCTACCATTTATTCTAGCCTTCTCAATTAACTTATAATAACATCTACCAATAAAGTTTAATAAGAAAGCTGTTTGATATTTTTATATATTAAGTAAAATTGTATTTTCTTTCTCTTTGCTCCTCCCTTCCTAAAATTGTCAACCTGTGGATAATGCATCTGTTTGGGCCTTAAATAATCAGAGGAATACATCAACTCTTTATTTGTCTATAAATCCTAGATAAGACTTTAAAGTATTTTCTTATCAACCTTTCAAGAAGTGTCATTATTATCCTTTCAAGAAATTTCAGAAAATACCTAGAAAACTATGCACTCTCTCCTCTATTCCTTAAAATACAGATATTGTGTGATGTCAATTGACTGATAATTTAAAAAAAAAGAACAGAATAGAAAGTCCAGCCACCTCCAATGTATTTTTAAAAGAACTCTTAAACAGAGAATGAAATAAGATAAAGTATGTGTATTTTTTTTTTTTTTGCCAGTATTTCACAAGAGTGAAAGATCTGTAATTCACAAATGCCACAATTTTAAGTGAGTTATATGAAGGTGCATTCCATGATTGAAATAACGCAGAAAGCTCTCAGCTTTGTGAAAAGATTTATTTTTGTCCGCTACACTTTAACTCTGTTTCAATTCGTTTCAAACTATATTTTCCTGGTGTTATTTACTTATTGATTTGAACTGAGCGTTTTGTTGGCAGGATGAGCTCTATGAGGAGAGGCTACATACACTGTACCAGAATTCGGCACAGTATTTTTCTTTTGTATTTCTAACAGAATAGAGCATTGGATCAGAACTTGGCTTCTAATGGAATTAAAATAGTAAGTTGGAGCTTAAGTCATCAAATCCAATGATATATGAATTGTCCCACTACATTAGTGTGTTGTTTTAAAAATAAAACATTATAATCCACCCCCAGGTGCTGTATGGAACCTCCATCTTGAACACATTTCTTTTATAACTTTCTGTATGTAATCAGTTCTGTGCTTTTGATGATTAATTCATGTAATTTTTATTTTAGCACCTCCTGGATTAGAGACTTTTTTATCGTTTCTTCCAGAATTTTTAAAAATTCTGAATTTTCTGTTTAAGGCCTGAGTTTTTAATTTGTTAATTTCAATATTTCATATTGTGCCTTTAAGAATAAAGCTGACTAAGCAGATGGTAGAATATTGGACATCTAGGAGGACAGATGTATTCAGTAGAATGCTCAGGATGACCAGAAACAACTAATGAGGTCTTCCGTGGGGAATGTTATGCCCTTGAAACACTTTTGTATGCTTGCTGCTTTAAAGTCTTTAGACCAGAACTCTGACCCTGATAGCGAGAGCTATCGTTGAATACATATTCTCTACTTTTGATAGTGTGTTTTACAGAAATGCGAAAAAAATAGGTCAGGTTGAACAGATGTTAGTATCATGGCTAAGGCTGAACTCTTAATTTATATTAGTTTATTCTCAATTAATAAATTAATGTCTTCTATTTCACAGCTGAAAGCACTATGTTTTAAAGGCAAAATGTGTCATTTTGTAATGTCTGTTAAATTATGTTGATTGCTCAGGTTTGCAGGATTAAAAATGTCCTCACTTTTTAAACAAAACTTGTTTTGCTTTCTTATGACTTCTTGGATCTTAAAGGAATTGTCTCCTAAAAAGTCATTTCTATTTTATTGCTACACCCAAGTTTAAATTTTATCTTCTGTTTAATTGTGCAGCAATAAAAAGAAAACACACAGTTAAGAACTAGGGATACAAGAGAGGGGAAAACTTACTCCCCGACTTACTTCCTGATGCTTTCTTGGTTCCAGTAGAAAGAAAGCTGGATCTGGCCAACACATGATTGTTTTTTCCCCTAGTTTACCAGTTAAAAACATTGCTTTATCTTCTTAGTGACAAAATGAAATGGTGAAGCAGTGTCAGGAAGTTTTTCACTATTGAAACTTTATACACATATAAGGAAATATCAGGATTAAGGAATTAATTTTTCCCCAAAAAAGTCCCTGAATGTCCAAGAGGCAAGTCAAAGTGAAAGGAGCCGGGCACATTCCTCAGCCCCGGGCTCAAAACAAACAAGCCCAGTACAAACACATCCCATCCTCCCATCCCACCACATATCGCCATATATCTCTCAAACT
>NW_012103787.1:1502228-1516364 GCF_000951045.1 Mandrillus leucophaeus
GCGGGAACCAAAAGAATTCCTTTGTTCCCCTGTAACTTTCGGGCTGTAAAAAAGCAAGCACTTGCATTGTTCGGGGCCCTCTTGTATGCTGTGGAATGGAGGGACCAGGTTCTAACTTGTAGTAAAGATCCTTGCCACTTGGCTTTGACTCTGGACTCTGGTGGTCTTCTTTGGGGAACAAACAGTCTGGGTATAACAAAAGTAGACAAGTGTATGTCTGCCAGTATAATACGTGGTCTGCAGAGAGACTAAACCTCAGCAAACCCCTTCCTAGAGTTCTCCTTTATAAGTAAATTAATTTAAATGGATATAAAAAACTTAGCACTGTGCCTGGAAGCTTTACTCAACTAAACAATGTTATTTATTATTTAAAATAGTTTAAATTTTAGTTATTAGAATATGTGATTTTCTACAGAATCATTAATAAAAATCTTTGTTTCTATTTAGAAGGGAACTGTTAATAGAAAGAACAGTATGAGTAGGTGAAAGTATATCAGTATCTGAAGTTAAGTGTAGCTCCTGTGGTATTAAATATATTTTATTAAACAACAGTAAATAGATTTCGTTTCTCCATTATAAATTATTTTATTTCTTTCTCTAACAAAATCAAATTTAACAGATAATCAGAGTAGAATTCATTTTTGTTTATGTTTTGTTTTCCTTTAAATTGTGTTAAAAGTGAACACTGTTTTAAAAAACTTAAAAAATAAAAAGTACAATGGAAAAAAGTGCAAACCCCAAACCCAAACTAACTGATCATATTAATATATTAATTAGTGCTTAGAATCATTTACTATTTTCTTAAGGCTTTGGGGACAAAGCCCATACTCCTTAGTATAGCATGCAATATCCATCATAATCAGGCTCTAGTCAATCTATCTAACTTTTATTTCTTCAAATTCCCAGGTCCAGCCCAGTACAAAAACCTTCAAACACAAGCTCCTATTCATACGGAAAACACTGCATTTCTCTAAACACAATAAAGTATTTCATACCTTGCTGATTTTGTACATTCAATTCATAGCTCAAGATCTTGCATTTGAACCCTTCAACCTTAAGTTTTTATTTTGTATTATTTAATAAAGCTACAGTAATAAAGCAATAACAACCACAACAAGTATTACCTCAATTTATTTACATTTGAAGAAATCTAATGGAATTTAGATTTCTGTTGCCTTTTTAAATAATATAATCATATTGCAAGAAATCAAAGTACAGTAGATTTAAGAGGAAAAAACACCACCACAATATCTGATCCAGGTTCTTTTCTTTAAGCATGCAAATTCTACCTCAATAAAAATTGATTGTTGCTAAATTTTTGTTATTTATTTATTTATTTTTCTGAGACGGAGTTTCACTCTTGTTGCCTGGGCTGGAGTGCAATGGCACGATCTCAGCTTACCGCAGTCTCTGCCTCCCGGGTTCAAACAATTCTCCTGCCTCAGCCTCCCAAGTAGCTGGGATTACAGGCATGCACCACGATGCCTGGCTAATTTTTGTATTTTTAGTAGAGACGGGGTTTCTCCATGTTGGTCAGGCTGGTCTCAAACTCCCGACCTCAGGTGATCTGCCTGCCTCGGCCTACAGAAGTGCTGGGTTTACAGGCATAAGCCACCACACCCGGCCTAAATTTTTAGTATACATGTACACAAAGGTGGATATCATAAGAATAATTAGGAAGTTGTGCCATATTCAATGAACTGATGCTCAAAATGTAGTTTTTCTTTCATATATAATATTTTATTTATGTAAGACCTTTTTTACCCCATCCTGGTTTGGACTTACACAAATTTAATACAAAACTCTAATATGCTTTTGTAGCTATCATTCATTTGAAGATAAAGTAATTTGTTTTCATTACATATAATTCAGTAAGTATAACTTAGATGAATATCATTTTAAAGATTAATTTTCTTTATATTCATTTAATTTTCTCGTAAATTTTGAATTGTAAATAAATATTATTCTTTTAATCCTATAGAATAAACCTTAGAAACGAACTTTCTGAGATATTCAGAAAACACATTATTGAAAAGAATTGTATATTACAGAGAGGCTTATTATCAATGCATCTCAGAACATATTTTTATGCATTTCACCAAATAACTCTGATGGTGCTTTGTTGTATTTCAAGATTATCAGAACAATTAGATTTGTGTATTTGTTCCAGATTAAGTCACAGTGTGCCTAAATTTAGCCTTTAGATCAACTCTGAAAATGCAAAAAGTTTTGCACAAATGCAAAAAATGTTATGAGAATACTATTAATAGTAAGTAAAATGGTTATTATACAAAATTTAGCACTTCTCAACCTCCTATTGACAGTAGCCATCATGCTAAAAGATTAAGTCATGTCTGTCAACAGTAGTATTTATTTTAGTGATTCCAAAATGTGCTTTATTCTTCATACTTGTCTAATGCTCAAAAGAATGCTTTATTGCATGCCTTGTTGTAAATACGCATGTTTTATTTAAAAAGTATAATTATTCGGATACACCCTGGCTATTGCAAAAAGTGCCACAGCAACATGATACTACTCATACATTCTGTTTCCCTTAAATCTAGCGTTTTGTTTTGGATTATTTATCTCTGAGATTCATTATTCTGCATCAACAATGGCCATGCAGAGGAAATACGACTTTTTCTTGCCATATGAGATTATCTGTGATTATTTCTATCTGCCACTCTTTCTTTCTACAGGAAATTTGAAAAAAAAAAAGTTAAAAAGCTTTCTAATAACAGATTATGTATACATTTTCCAGGTAAAACATTATTTTATTAGAAAAATAAATGTTTTCTAATATATGTTTTGTCATATTGATACAAACTATAGATATATTTTGCCCATAAGTAACAGTAGAGTTGAATTTAAAATGTATTTTAATTAATTGTTGTTACGTAAGGAAAAACATTGTTATCACAATACAATAAAATTAATGACATGCACAAGGTAAGATGGTGATGCAGATTTATAACATCCTTAACTAGATATCAACGCCTTAATTTAGTGCCCTCTAAAATATATTGTGGCAAACTAAAAATGACATGACTTGATATGCTATGTTGATCAAAAAATGCATTTAACAAAAATAACACATTATGTAAAAACATATTCGACTTTATAGCTTTCTCTTCCGCTCTTGTTCTGAATAATTTTTACTCTAGCACACTTCATAATAAGGTAGTGCCCTCAGGACTTGACTATGCCTTTAGATATGCAGATGCATGTTGCCAGGAAATGGAATAATTGCTTCCATTTAAGACTTTGCAAATCAAAATACTTTCATAAATAAAGTGTTACTATAGTTAAGTAACACTAAAATTGAAGTGTCTTACTCATGGCAGAATAACAAGTAGCTTTTGTAGGCAGAATAATGTTACAGAAAGAACAAAATAGAAATAATTGGAAGGTACTGGTTTAGGGCAATAAACGGTCCTGTGACACTAGCAAGTTATTTATTTAACTTTTTAAGGACATTGTCATATTCAAAATGAAAGGTAATACTGGATGATTTCTCAGGGTCTTTTCAACTTGTAGTTACCATTTACTGTATACCACTGTTTTATAAAGTAGCCTGAACATCCTAAAATAATATTTTACCACAGGAGGTTCAAAGTAATTTAGTTGCAGGACTAAGTCAATTAGGTTAAAATGATTATAAGGAAAATTTAATAAATAAATCAAAAGTAAATTAAAAGTAGTAAATGTCATCAATATGAACATATTTCCACAAGCTTGATGTTTTGTCTGTTGGTCCTGTTGCGACTGAGTTTTGAAATTTGAATTCTATTTTACTCCACAAAGGGTAGTGGCATCTATTTGTGTTGCTATAGAAATTCCTTCTTCATGAAAGAGTCATCAATGACACTGAATACTTATGACTGGCCAGACCTAACTTCTGAATTCGAGCCCTAGTTTACTAATTAGTAATTAGTAATTCCCATGGTATAGGAAATGATTTCGTTTTTCTAAAGGGTGACAATTAGATAAGGAAATGAGATTGTAAAGAAGAAATTTAAGAAGAGTATATCCCACTGATGTTTTTTTTTTTTTTTTTTTTGGCTTCACTTACACGAGACATAATCAATAAATGAAAATGAAAAGTTTAAAGAAATAAGCAACTGTTTCCACAAATCGACTATATTTCCTATATCTCAACATGTGAATATCTTATACTTGCTTCCTCAAATTCTAACTTTGTCCACACAGGTAAATGACTTATAGTGCTCCCAAGCATAACTGAGATATATATTACAAACCCAAAGACGAATCCACTCATATTTTATTGCATGAAATTCCATTAATGTTAGTAAAAATCTAAAATTCCTAGCAGAATGCCAATACCAACAACAAAAATAACATAAATTTCAAATTATTTATATTTGCAACTGTTTCCTATTTAATATTTAAAAATCACTTAGGACAGTAATAGAGTTAGCACAATTTCCTTTATATTCTCTTTTGTTGTTTGTTATTTTTTTTTATGTAAGGGATTTTCTTCTCTAGTTTTACTAAGGCATAATTGACAAATAAAAATGGTATGTACTTAAGGGATATAATGTGATGTTTTGATATACATATAAATTGTGAAAGGAATCACAATCAAGTTACTTACAACACTGATCATCTCACATAGTTACCGTGTGTGTTTGTGTGTGTGTGTGTCTGTGTGTGTGCACGCGCGCACATGCGCGCGGGGGAAAAGGGTGAGGGGGGCAGTAAGAAAACTGAAGGTCTCTTCAATGCACATTAAAGGGTAAAAATTAGGTAAGAGAGCCTGGGGCAGTGGCTCATGCCTGTAATCCTAGCATTTTGGGAGGCTGAGGCGGGTGGATCACTTGAGGTCAGGAATTCAAGACCAGTCTGGCCAACATGGTGAAACCCCGTCTCTACTAAAAATACAAAAAAAAAAAAAAAAAAAATTAGCCAGGCATGATGGCAGTTGTCTGTAATCCCAGCTACTCGGAATGCTGAGGGAGAAGACTCGCTTGACCTGGGAGTTGGAGGTTGCAGCGAGCCGAGATCGCGCCATTGCACTCCAGCCTGGGCAACAAGAGTGAAATTCCTTCTGAAAGAAAAAAAAAAAAGTAAGGAAATAAGATTGTAAAGGAGAAATTTAATAAGAATATGCCCCACTGAAGTCTTTTTTTTGTTCGGCTCCACTTACGTGAGATACAATCAATAAATGAAAAATAAAAATTAAAGAAAAGCAACAATTTCCACAAATCAACTCTGCTTCCTATGTATTATATTATTATAACTATAGACACCATGCTGTACATTAGGTCTCCAGAACTCATCCCTCTTATAGCTGAATGTTTGTACCCTTTGACCAGTATTTCCCTCTCTCTCCCACCCCCAACCCCTGGTAAAAACTCCTTTATTCTCTATATCTATAAGTTAAGCTTTTTTAGGTTCCACATGTAAGTGGCATCACTCAATAGTTTTTTTTTTTTAACAAACAAGGCTTTCAATAATGGAAAGGATTGATTAATCCTTGTATTTTTACTGGGTTAATTGCTTAAGGGTTATCCTGTTAATTTGTGATTCACTGTAAGTGCAAGAAGCCTATGTCTGTTACCACAAAACAAATTAATTATGCACAAAGCCTATTTTCATCATATTTATAAAAAGTCCACCAAAACTTTAAACATTTTGTGGATTATTAAGTTTGAAACAAATGGGAAATTTCTATTTTTCAAATTAGTTGTCATCCTATCCACAGCACCTGCTTATTATGCTGGGCTATTTCTTCCAGAAGTGAGAGGAAGAAATTGAGAAAACTTCAGCTCCTTGAAATTTCTGGTGCACAGAAGACGAATACTTCCTTTAGCTCTATTTGTTATATTAAAAATAGAGTATCTCACGTTTCTTTTTTCCAGGATTTTAAGTTACTGTGCTACCATAGTGATATGAGAAAACTTCTTCAACCTTACTTTCAAACAACGTCTCTTATTTTCCCTCATTGCTGATAAAAATTTGAGGTTTCATTATAGAAATAAAGTGGGCTTTCAGGTTGAATACATTTGAGTATATATTTCTGCACAGGCATTTCCAGAGTAGGTGACCTATGGCAAGAAATAACCTCTCAATTTTAATTTTCTGTTTTGTAAATCTATGTTTACGGAAGTATTATGTAAAGTATTATGATACTTATTTTCAAACATTACTGTGAAGATTACATTAGATATTATTAAGGGTCCTTGGGAATATTACCACCACTTAATGTATGTTAAATTTATGTTCATAAATTTAATATTATTATTATTCCTATTAATAGCATAATTTTTCATCTTATTGATTATGCCATTTCTAAATAAGTGTTCATACATCTGATAGCTTCCAAACCGGCAACCAAACAGCACAGCAAAACAACGAAATAGGAATTGAGTCTCTAAATGAGGGGCTCACCCACAAAAACCCTCAGAATAAATTCCATTAAGTGCTATAAAACCACTTATCTGTCATTATCTACCAAATTAGATAACTGATTAGAAGCAGTGAGGAAGGGCTGAAAACAATGAAAGATGAGCATTTTTAAAATAAGACTAGGGAATAAGAAAAATTTAAGGAAACACAAAGATCTGAGAGCATCACTAGAAAGGCAGACCCAAGAGGGGGCATATAAGGCTATAAACCACAATTTACAGCAACATACACTTTTTGGGATTAAAATAAGTCACATGAGAATTTCAGAGACGTCACTACCTGATTATAACATATAGCGTATGTTTGCAGGTGATGACTGTAGTGAATTCTTATAATTTTATGTTGTCTTAGCATCTATTTTGAATACAAGTTTAATTTTATCATACCAGAAGTAGGGCTCAGAGATCCTTGACATAGTTTCCAGTTCTACATCACACCCAGATGGCTCAAGCCAGTGACCAGAGATTAGAACTTAGAAGCAATTCTCCTGTCTAGCACCCTGGGCTGCCAGCTTTTCAGCTCCTTCCTTTAAAGGGACCATTTAGACATTTGTCCATGAACTTGAAGTGATCCACATGTTATTCCCTTGTACATATTGCTGGTTGCCATGTGCTTTCTCTCTTCCTGACTCTTTATTCCTGCATGTCACCCAGGATGAAGGCCTTCCCTCTCAAATAATTTCACCGCTCTTGCTCAGTATCTATAAGTAAAAATCCTTTTGTTTTTTCCCTATTGTGGTGGTGTATTGAAATTGTGACTTCCATCAGAAGAACTAGAGGCTGCCCCAGGCTAGGTTTTACCTAGGACATAGGTCGGTGAGGGGGAACACAAGGTTGAGCTCCCAGCATGAGAGCCATGGACAGGCAGGCATAAACTGGACACAGGTCTGACAAGACCTGCAACAGTGTCTGCCATTATAAACAAGTTTCCTCTGAGGGGCTTGCTTTGGTGTGGATCTGACAACTAGTATTGGGCTGTTAGCCAGGTAAAATAAGTATTCTGTGAAAGTTGTACAGTGAGCACCCTTGTCTAGCCTCCCCTTCATTTCCTGTTGAGGCAGGTTGCTAGCTGCTCTGGGACTGGAACCCCAGTTTAGCTGAGGCTCCCAAAACAATGGTAAATTTCATGGTAAAGATTATGGAGCGCCTTTAAACTAGAGGAATTTGTTCTTTATGCAATAGGGAGACATTATAAATTCTAGCTCAAGTAATATGACAAAAAGCCAGTAACGTTAAATTCTTATAGAACCGCGACTGGGACCAGAATCTGGTGTGGTAGTAAAGAAAATGGATATAAGTGATAGATGCGAAAAAGTAGTTACACATGATGGACAAACCTGATTTAGATAACAAAGAAAGGTGATATTTTATTATGTTACAGATTGGACATTTGAAAACAGTAGTATACAGAAACTGGAAATGGGAGATGAGCTAATTTGGAGAAGATGGTAAGGTTGATTTGGACTGGTGAGATCATTAGATAAATTTCAAGTGGAAATGTTTGTCAGCTAGATCCTGGAAAATCATGGGTAAATTAATTCACCTATGAATTTCCCTCAGTACTTTATTATACAAGATAATGAACACTGGAAGGAAATATACTCAAATGCTATTTTTCTTTCACATTTTCCCTTGATTAAATGTCATTTTTAAATTGAGGTGGTTAACCAGATAAACAGGGTAGGTAGCTGATTAAATTTGTTTGGTTCGAATTTAGTGATGATTGGAAGTGAATAAGCTATGATTAGATATTATTATTTCATGATTTTCACCAAAATTTTTATTCTTTACAGGGACAGTGATTATGATGGGTTGCGTGTTTGTGTGTGCATATGAAATATACATTTATTGTATAGAGAATATATATTTATTATAAATATAATATTGGCAACAATCTAAGGGTGCTTCTCTAGGTAACTTTTTTGACAGTAAAGTATTAAGAAAATAATTTAGGCTGGGCATGGTGGGTCACACCAGTCATCTCAGCACTTTGGGAGGCTGAGACGAGTGGATCACTTGAGCCCAGGAGTTCAAGACCAGACTGGCCAACACGGTAAAACCCCATCTCTACAAAAATACAGAAAATTAGCTGGGCGTAGTGGCCAGTCCCTGTGGTTCCGGCTACTCGGAAGGCTGAGGCAGGAGAATTGCTTGAACCAGGGAGGCAGAGGTTGCAGTAAGCAGAGATTGTTCCTCTGCACTGCAGCCTGGTGACAAAGCAAGACTCTGTCTCAAAATAATAATAATAATGATGATAATTTTGAGTTTGAATATTTTGTGCATGTATGGATGTTGTAAATTGTTATATGTTATATTTAGCTATGCAAACTGGATAACAATTTACATACTCTAAATTTTCACACAAAAGAATCATCAATTTATGGTAGTAATTCCTGTAAGTTTAAAATAGCTAGGCAGAGAACATGATCATAAATGTGGCTTGGAGTAGATAAGTCATCTTTATATTTCACAAAATATTCCAGCAGGGCCACAAATAATTTAAAAATGTGTTTGCAGGTGAACAATCAAAGAAAATCCGTTTTAGAAAGGGAGAAAATAGTTTCTAAATTTTTAAAAATACATATTCTAAAATTAAAGTTGATTTTCTAATAAAAAGTTAATGTATCTTATAAGAATTGCATTTGATGTCTAGTAACAACAATCTCAAAAAATATAGGAACGTAAAATATATTAACTTACTTTTTTCTCATGAAACATAAAAAAGACCAACATAGGCGTTTCAGATTTGGCATAACAGCTCCTTGTTTACCATGGACAAATGTTCTACCTACTCTGTTTATGTTTAAGCTTCCCTAGCCTGGGTTTCTGCTCTCAAAATTGCCTTGATATTTCTAGATTCTAATCAGGAAAGCAAAAATTAATCATGGGAAGGGTAAAAATATGTATATATGAACTCTCTGCCCCCTTTCTAACCAGCATTTCCAAGATTCCTAGACAATGTCTGTTTTTAAAATATGTTGGCAAGTTTTTTGGTTTTTTTTTTTATTGCAATATGGCCAAATCAATCTATAAGGCAGGCTAGAAACCCTTTTTGAAAGCTGTTTACACTGCTACTTGAATACAATTAGAGTTCTGCTATTAAGGAAAAAATGGGAAGTTGTTTTGCGTAGGGGACTAGGTATCTTCACCAGGAGTTTTTAGAAAATCATGATGAATCCCAATGATAAATGAAAAATATATGGGAATATATGCAAGTGTCATTAGCTGCGACAAAAGGGAATAGGAAGGGACCATGAATGGACACATACTATTAATCTGACATTTGCCTTTACTCATTAGTCAATGCACTGTTTTCAATTAAGGGGATGGTATAATGGTATTCTGATATCTAGTTGGCTAATCCACTCTCCTTTACAGATATTACAGCTAATATAGAAACTGCAATCACTCATCAAATGATGTTTTTGGTAGCTGTTGGTAAGTAACTACAGATTACTAAATAGTTCTGGGAGAAGGCTATTAAGTGGATGGAAAATTTATCATGGAACTTTGTATTTCACACAACTGATGTCTTGAAGCATCTTACCTTGAACATTCAGGTGAAATATGAAATCCTGATCATATCATTTGTTCAAGTGGTTCTGTTTTCTTATAACTTGCAAAGGTTGCTTACTACTCCCAGTATGTGAGCCTCAAGGCATTAAAAAATATATACTGTGAGAGAGAAACAGAGACCCGGCACCATGTGCCCTCCCCTGCAAGACTGGCTGCTGAAGGACACAGGGCTATGGATCTCTTTTTTTCTTAATGTTACTTATTTATGAAATATTTGCTCTTTATTGTAAGATTTTTCCTAATATATCTAATTTTATTGAGCTTCTTTTAATTTTTTGATACTCTTTTTTTTTCTAGGTCAATAATGTCTGCTTACTTATTCTTTTCTAATTCTTTTTTGTATATATTATCTGTAATATTTTAACTGTGCATTATGGGTTTAAAATTATGTGGAAAAAATTAGAGCATTCCCAGATAAACAAAAACAAAGACACTTCATCACCGCTACACCTACCCTACAAGATCTCTGTTAAATGTAAGTTCGTTGGCAAATTAAGATACAGTATTATTGTAATCTCAGTTTATAACTGCACTTTTTATTTTTCTGTAAGATCTATACCTTTACTTCTTTTCCAATCGACATTTTTGTTATTTATATCGCAGCTTACTTAACAATTTATTGCAGCTATAGTTATTCATACTATAGTAAAAAGTGATTTATACACTACAATTACAGTATTAGATTATTCTAAATTTAACCATATACTTATATTTGCCAGTGATTTTTTATAGTTTATATGTTTTTATTTTGCTAACTAGCATTCATTTATTTCAACTTGAAGAAGTTGCTTATAATTTTTTATAGGAAAGGTCAGTTGTGACGAACTCTCATGTTTTGCTTATCTGGGAAAGTATTTTTCTCTCCTTTATTTTTGAAGGACAGCTTTGCCAGATAAAATAGTTTTGGTTGGGTACTTTCTTCTTTCAGCACTCTTAATACATCATCCCACTGTCTTCTGTCATTCAAAGTTTCTACTGGGAAATCGTCCAGTAGTCCTACGGATGTTCTCTTGTGATTTCAAAATTCTCTCTTTGTTATTGACTTTTGGTTACTTAGTTATAGTATGTCTTGATAAAGACTTCACATTCAATTTATTGGAAGTTCTTTGGACTTTGTAACTCCAGATGTTCATTTTCCTCCTCAAATTTGGGAAGTTTTCTTACATTATTTCTTTAAATAGCATTAAGTCCCTTCTGTCTCTTTGCTCTTGACTCTCCTAGTGCATAAATTACTTCACTTGATGGTGTCCCACATTTTTTTTTTTTTGAGACAGGGTTTCTGTTGCTCAGTGAGTACTATGATTACAGCTCACTGCAGCTTCTAATGCCTAGGCTAAAGCAATTCTTCCACCTCAGCCTCCTAAGTAGCTGGGACTACAGGCAACCACCACCTTGTCTGGTTATTTTTTTTTTTACCTTTTTAAATTTTTTGTAGAGATAGGGTATCACTGTATTGCCCAGCCTGGTCTTAAACTCCTGGCCTCAAAGAGTCCTTTCATGTTGGCCCCCAAAGCCTTGGGATTATAGGCGTGGGCCACCATGATCAGCCTGGTGTCTCATTTGTCTTACAGGCTTTCCTTTCTCTTTTTATTCCTTCGTTTCCCCTCTAACGACATAATTACAAATGATTCATTTTCATGTTTGCTGGTTCTTTCTTCTCCTTAACTGAATCTGCTGTTGAATCTCTTTATTGAATACTTTATTTCAGCTATTGTCTTCTTCAGCTTTAATATTTCTGTTTTGTTGTTTTCTATGGTTTCTATATGTTTGTCAACCTTTTCCCTTTTTTCATGTACTCTTTTCTTAATTTTGTTTAGCTATTTATCTGAGTTCTCTTTTAGTTCACTGAGTTTCTTTAAGACAATTATTTTAAACTTATCTTGTCATTTATATATCTTCATTTTTGAGAGGTCATCCACTGGAGCTTTACTTTGTTCCCTTGATGGTTTTATATTTGGGAGAGAATGGCTTACCCCAATTAACCCAACTAGAGATTGTGGGGATCTTTCCTACAACTGCTGGATATCCTCACTCTGCTCCTCTATTTCCTTCTTGGTGGGCAACTCTTAAGATTACGTGCCTTTTCTTGATCTTGAAAAACTAGTTCAGATTCTTGGAATCTCCCTTTTATTTTCTTCTGGGGCAGTTTTCTTAATTATTTATGATTGTTCACCTTCTTACAATTCAGCAGAATAGAGACAGTTGCTGATACCCATATTGTGCCTGTGGAGGAGCACATATGCTTTCTGTAGGGGAGAATAAGGTAGGGACAGCTGTGAGGGGAAGTGGCTAGTTGGGGGTGGTGTTTGAAGGGGAGAAAGAGGTGACAACAGCTCTGAGGGGAAATGGAGAGCTGGGGGTGCTGACTGGCTGTTTGTGGGTACTGTAGGTGAAGTGTATTTAAGGGTTAATGGGGAGATGTCTTGGAGTCTATGGCCAGGTGGTTGTTAATACCTGTGTGGTGGTTGTTGTGAGTTCCCACTCATTTTCTCTGCTTCTAGCTACCTCTAAACTATTCAGCCATTAATATTACCTCAGTATTCTTGGTTGGGCAAGACAGAAGGTAGTCGTTGGGGCAACATTCCATAAGGCTAGTGAAGCTGGGCACTCATTTCAATCTCACTTTGTGGGAAAAATCAGGAGTCTTTCTCCATGAGACCTCTTGGCACAGAGCTGTGACATCATAGGAAAGGGTTGGCACAAGTAAGGCAAAACTATTTTTCTGATCCTTTTCAAAGTGTTTATCCTTGGATTTCTTGTTCCACCTATGTGTTAGAACCCCTCAGCTAAACTCCTGGGCTCCTAAAAAGGGAATTCCATCTGCGGATGGTTGTTAGAATTAATGTTTCTCTGAGAGATTGAAAACTGGAACCTCCTATTCCATCATCTTGCCGTCATTTGCCTCTTTGTCATTTTAAGGGCATATTTGTTGGATATTGAATACTAACTTAATAAGATTCTTTCCCCCAGTTATTGAAATATGTAATCTGACTGCCTTCTAGCCTCCAAGTTTTCTTCTAAGAAGCTGACTACTATACTTACAGAGAATCGTCTTATATGATGAGTCACTTTTTGCCTGCTGCTTTCAAGATTCTTTGTCTTAGGCCTTCCACAGTTTGATTATAATATATATCAGTTCTGGTAACTTTGGGTTTTCCTACTCAGAATTCATTGAACTTCTTCGATTTGTAGGTTACTGTATTCATCAAATTTGTAAAGCTTGCATAGTCCTTCACCCTCCACCCCTGCCACCACCTTCACAGATGTAAAAATCAAACACAAAAGAGAGAATTCCACTGTAGATAAATTAAATGAACTGTATGTAAAATCATAGCATAGCTTATGTGAGAGCTAAGGAATTAGGATCCTAGCTTAAGGGGGCTTGAAGTGTGATATCCAATCCATGTGAAAGAAAATCCGTTGAACAATTGTTTTCACCAATAAACACAAACCTGTGAAAACTAAAGTTGGATTTTGAAACAACAACCAGGGATCATCAGACATTTGACAAATTTTTAGAATCCTCAGAGACTATTGCAATGTCTTCGCAGCTCCAAAACAAAACACGAAACAAAGTCTTTGACAATATGCATCACACAGGTAACAAGCCTCTCAGGTTAATTGTAATACAGAGTTTTTTTTTGTTTTTTTTTTAATTTATGAGAATGTGATCTACAAATATAATAAAATACGCAGAGATATTAAAGCCTCAAGGATTAGAGGAATAATGTAGTTGAAATAAGCTGTGATGATATATCTGATCTTGTAAAGTTTTTTTTCTCCTGAAGGTTTTAATTACAATCTTTCTAATACAGTTTTTTTTTTAATTCCCCTTGTACAAGTCATATACTTAAAAAAATTAAATTTTAAAAGTATAGTGAGGTAAGTTCAAACACAAAGCTATAAACAAAATGAGATGTGGACCAAAAACCAGACTAAAACCATTGTTATTAATGGTTCCATTCTTCATGATTTTCCAGGGCACTGTCATTTAATGACAGTGACTAGTTTTGCTTTTAGTTTAACATTTTTTAGAATTTTTGTTATTTTTACTAAAATATTAGCATTAAAATAATCTGACATGATTTTGGTAAAAATTTCAAGAAGAATATAAAATACTGTTATATTGACA
>NW_012103787.1:1517654-1520357 GCF_000951045.1 Mandrillus leucophaeus
TTTTTTTTCCTTTTTTAAAATTTTGCTTTAAGTTCTGGAATACATGTGCAGAATACAGGTTTGTTACATAGGTACACATGTGTCATAGTGGTTTGCTCCACCCATCAACCCATCATTTAGCTTTTAAGCCCCACATGCATTAGGTATTTGTCCTAATGCTCTCCTGTCCCTTGCCTCCTAGTCCCTTGACAGGCCCCGGTGTGTGATGCTCTTCTCCCTGTGTCCATCTGTTCTCATTGTTCAACTCCCCATTATGAGTAAGTACATGCAGTGTTTGATTTTCTGTTCCTGTGTTAATTTGCTGAGAATGATGGCTTCCAGCTTCTTCCATGTCCCTCCAAAGGACATTAACTCATTCTTTTTTATGACTGCATAATATTCTGTGATGTATGTGTGCCACGTTTTCTTTATCCAGTCTATCACTGATGGGCATTTGGGTTGGTTCCAAATCTTCATACTAAAAACTCTCAATAAACTAGATATTGAGGGAACATATCTCAAAATAATAAGAGCTATTTATGAAAAACCCATAGCCAATATCATACTGAATGGGCAAAAGCTGGAAGCATTCCCTTTGAAAACCAGAACAAGACAAGGATGACCTCCCTCACCACTCCTATTCAAAATAGTATTGGTAGTTCAAGCCAGGGCAATCAGGCAAGAGAAAGAAATAAAGAGTATTCAGATAGGAAGAGAAGAAGTAAAATTTTCTCTTTTTGCAGATAACATGATTGTATATTTAGAAAGCTCCATTGTCCCAGCACAAAACCTCCTTAAGCTGATAAGCAGCTGTAGGAAAGTCTCAGGATACAAAATCAAGGTGCAAAACTCATAAGCATTTCTATACACCAAGAATAGACAAGCAGAGAGCCAAATCAAGAGTTAATTCTCATTCACAATTGCTACAAAGAAAATAAAATACCTAGGAATACAACCTACAAGGGACGTGAAGGACTTCTTCAAGGAGAACTGCAAACCACTGCTCACAGAAATCAGAGAGGACACAAACAAACGGAAAGACATTCCATGCTTATGGATGGAAAGAATCAATATTGTGAAAATGACCATACTGCTCAAAGTAATTTGTAGGTTCAATGCTATTCCCATCAAGCTACCATTGAGTGTCTTCACAGAATTAGAAAAAACTACTTTAAGTTTCATATGGAACCCAAAAAAGAGCCTGTATAGCCAAGACAGTTCTAAGCAAGAAGAACAAAGCTGGAGTCAATGCACTACCTGACATCAAACTATACTACAAAGCTACAGTAACGAAAACAGCACAGTACTGGTACCAAAACAGATATATAGACCAACAAAGCAGAACAGAATCCTCAAAAATAACACCATACATCTACAGCCATCTGATCTTTGACAAACCTGACAAAAACAAGCAATGGAGAAAGTGTTACAGGAAGTCAGGGACCCCAAAAGGAGGGACCAGCTGGAGCCACGGCAGAGGAACATAAATTGTGAAGATTTCACAAACATAAATCAATTCCCAAAATTAATACTTTTATAATTTCTTACACCTGTCTTTACTGCAATCTCTGAACATAAGCTGTGCAGATTTCATTTTAATATGGACATTTATCAGTTCCCCAAAATAATACTCTTATAATTTCTTACACCTGTCTTACTTTAATCTCTTAATCCTGTTATCTTCTTAAGCTGAGGATGTATGTCACCTCAGGACCATTATTGTACAAATTGATTGCAAAACATGTGTGTTTGAACAATTTGAAATCAGTGCACCTTGAAAAACAACAGAATAACAGCGATTTTAGGGAACAAGGAAAGTCAACCACAAGGTTTGACTGCCTGCGGGGTCGGGCAAAACAGCTATAGTTTTCTTCTTGCAGAGAGCCTATAAACAGACATGCAAGTAGGAGAAATATCACTAAATTATTTTCCTAGCAAGGAATATTGATAATTAATACTCTAGGAAAAGAATTGCATTGATGCGGGGAGGTCTGTAAATGGCCGTTCTGGGAGTGTCTGTCTTATGCAGTTGAGATAAGGACTGAAATATGCCCTGGTCCCCTGCAGTACCCTCAGGCTTATTAGGGTGGGGAAAAAAACCCACCCTGGTGAATTTGAGGTCAGACCCGCTCTCAGCTCTCAAACCCTGTTTTCTGTTGTTTAAGATGTTTATCAAGACAATACGTGCATAGGTGAACATAGACCCTCATCAGTAATTCTAATTTTGCCCTTTGCCTTGTGATCTTGCTTTGCCCTTTGCCTTGTGATCTTTATTGGCCTCAGAAGTATGTGATCTTTGTTTTCTTTTCACCTTTTGAAGCATCGGATCATTGCGACTTACTCCCTGTTCATACACCCCTCACCTTTTAAAGTCCTTTATTAAAACCTGCTGGTTTTGTGGCTCCGGGAACATACGGACCTACCGCTATGTGATGTCACTCCTGGCGACCCAGCTGTAAACTTCCTCTCTTTGTACTCTTTCTCTTTATTTCTTAGACTGGCCATCACTTAAGGAAAATAGAAAGAACCTATGTTGAAATATTGGGGGGGTGTCCCCCAGTAGGAAAATATTCCTTATTTAATAAATGGTGCTGGGAAAACTGGCTAGTCACATGCAGAAAACAGAAACTGGACCCCTTCCTTATGCCTTATACAAAATTTAATTCATGATGTATTATAGACTTAAATGTAAAACCCAAAACCGTAAAAACCCTAGAAGAAAAC
>NW_012103787.1:1521902-1561584 GCF_000951045.1 Mandrillus leucophaeus
GTCAGGAGATCAAGACCATCCTGGCTAACATGGTGAAACCCCATCTCTACTAAAAATCAAAAAATTAGCCAGGCGTGGTGGTGGGCACCTGTAGTACCAGCTTCTTGGGAGGCTGAGGCAGGAGAATGATGTGAACCTGGGAGGCAGAGCTTGAAGTGAGCCAAGATCACACCATTGCACTCCAGCCTGGGCGACAGAGCAAGACTGCATCTCATAAAAGAAAAAAAAAAGGAAATAGAGGTAAAAATTTGAAAAGTGCATAAGTTACACAAGAGTTAAAAAAGACCTTAAGTTAAAAAAATAAAAAATAAAATAGGAGAAAGCAAAAAAAGTGAATCATTATGACGAACTAACTTAACTTGCTGAATGTGAATATGCATGAGAAAAATAAAAAGTAATTCTGAGATTTCAAAATTTGATAAATTAGAGTACACGTTGACTTTAATGAATAAGGCATTCAGAAACAGGTAGGAAAGACAAATTCTTACATTTTTGGTGTATTGAATTTGAGCTTTTGTTGGGATACCTAAGCAAATGGCAGAATTGTATGTGTGAGTCCATTAATATAGAAAAAATGAATGGAAACGAAAACACAAAAAAAATGTACTTAAATCCACGGAAAATTGTTTTGTGGTTTCCTGTGATGAGAGTAAGTGATTGAGAAGTTAAAAACAATACCAAGGACATTTCAATATTCAATCTGTGTTTATACTATTAAATTTTTCAAAACAGAATATATTAAATGATTATATATTGTACATATTAGTGGTCTACATTATATTGTATTCATACGCAGACACTGAAAATGCTCAACCAAATTTTTAAAAAGTTAGAAAGAAACCTCTGGCATAGAGTACAAATAAAACTTGTTTGCAAACAGAACCTTCAGAATGCCCAAACTTAAATTTGACCAAAGGAAGTTACATCAGCTATGGAACTGAGGTAAATCTCATGATAGGTCATTGCGAAATCAGGAACATCCAAAGTCATAGAATCCAAAGTAGAAAATAATTTTAAGGAGAGAAAGAAGATTTTAATTCAGAGCTCCAGAGAAGATAAGTAGATACATGGTATCTACATGGTAGTAGAGTACCATGGACAGAAGCCAGTGCAACTGTTGTGAGGGAAAAAAAATGTGGGCAGAAATAGTAAATGCTATAATTTTGAATATCACTTTGAAATATTTTGATGGTGTAGGAAACAACAAATATTGAATATGCCCAATAGTATAGCAATATTATAGAGAGGGCTTTCTTCATTTTCTATCACTTTAATAATGAAAATCTTGATTTTTATAATTTTTTACAGCATTAGAATAATCATTTAGGTTCTGTTTGCAAACAAGCTTTCTTTTTACTCTACATCAGAGGTTTTCAATATTTTTAAAATCTGGTTGAGCATTTTTCAGTGAATACAATATAATGCAGACCACTAATATGTACAATATATAATTATTTAATATATGTCTGTTTTTGAAAAATGTAACAATATAATCAGATTGAACATTGAAAATTTCTCGGTAGAGTTTTTAACTTCTCTGTTAACAATTTAAGAAAACTTGATTTTTATAATTCTTTACAGCATTAGAAAAATCACTTAGAGGAAAAGGCAGATCAAAAATTAGGTAATTACCTAGAAAACCCCATTGTTTCTACCCAAAAGCTCCTTGATCTGAAAAACTACTTCAGAAAAGTTGTAGAATACAAAATCAATGTACAAAAATCAGTGCATTCCTATACACCAACAACATCCAAGCAGTGAGCCAAATCAAGAATGCAATCAAATTTACAACAGACATGAGAAGTATAAAATACCTAGGAATACAACTAACCAGGAAGGCAAAAGATCTCTACAATGAGAAATACAAAATATTGTTCAAAGAAATCAGAGATGATGCAAGTAGGAATACATTCCATGCTCATAGATAGAAAGAGTCAACATTGGGAAAACAGCCATTCTGCCCAAAGCAACTTACAGATTCAATGCTATTCCTATCAAACTACCAATGACATTCTTCACAGAATTAGAAAACAATTATTTTAAAATTCATATGGAACAGTAACAATAAAAAAGAGTTCAAAGAGCCAAGGGAATCCTCAGCAAAAAGAACAAAACTGGAGAACAAGCAACAGGGAAAAGATTGTCTATTCAATAATTGGTGCTGGGATAACTGGCTGTTCATATGCAGAAGACTGAAACTGGACCACTTTATTACACTATATACCGAAAAAAAAAAAAAAAAACTTAAAATGGATTAAAAGCTTAAATGTAAACCCTAAATCTATCCCTGGAAAAACCCTGGACCATAACCTAGGAAATATCATTCTGGACATAGAACCTGGCAAAGATTTCATGATGAAGATGCCAAAATAAATTGCAAAAAAGCAAAAATTGAACGGGACCTAATTAAACTAAAGAGCTTCTGCACAGAAAAAGAAGCTATCAACAGAATGATCTAGGGGAGTCCATTCTTTTTGCTTCCCTGGGCTACGTTACAAGAAGAATTGTCTTGTTTCACATAAAATACACTAACACTAATGATAGCTGATGAGCTTTAAAAAATTGTCTGTTTATAAATCTCGTAATGTTTTATAATGTTTATGAATTTGTATTGGACTGCATTCAAAGCCATCCTAGGCCTCTTGAGGCCAGCAGGCTATGGGTTGTACAAGTTTGGAAACAAAAAAGACAACATACAAGACAGGAGAATATATTTGCAAACTATGTATCTGATAAAAGTCTAATATCCTGATTCTACAAGGAACTTAAATAAACAAGCAAAAGACAAACAACCTCATCAAAAAGTGAGTAAAGGACATAAACAGATACTTTTCTAAAGAAGACAAACATGAGGCCAACAAACATGGAAAAATGCTCAACATCACTAAGCATTAGATAAATGCATTAGATAGGATAGCATCTCACACCAGCTGGAATGGCTATCTTGGGTGGGCACAGTGGCTAATGCCTGTAATCCCAGCACTTTGGGAGGCTGAGGCAGGCAGATCATGAGGTCAAGAGACTGAGACCATCCTGGCAAACACGGTGAAATTCTGTCTCTACTTAAAAAAAATAATAATACAAAAAATTAGCCTGGTGTGGTGGCACACGCTTGTAATCATAGCTACTCAGGAAGCTGAGGCAGAAGAATTGCTTGAGCCCGGGAGGCACAGGTTGCAGTAAGTTGAGATTTTGCCACTGCACTCCAGCCTGGGCAACGAAGTGAGACTCCATCTCAAAAAAAAACACACAAAAAAACAAAAACAAAAACAAAAACTACCTTTAAAAAGTTAAGAAATAGCAGATGCTGATGAGTTTGCAGGGAAAAAGGAAGGCTTATACACTGCTGGTGGATATGTAAATTAATCCAGCCATTGTGGAAAGCAGTTTGACAATTTCTCAAAGAACTCAAAGCAGAATTACCACTCATCCCAGCAATCCCATTATTAGGTATATACCCAAAGGAATATAAATTGTTCTACCATGAAGACACATGCACATGTATATCTATTGCAGCACTATTCACAACTGCAAAGGCATATAATAAACCTAAATGCCTGTCAATGGTAGTCTGGATAAAGAAAATGTGGTACATATACACCATGGAATACTATGTAGCCATAAAAAGGAATGAGCTCACATCATTTAAAATAACATGGGTGGAGCTGGAGGCCATTATCCTAAACAAACTAACACAGCAACAGAAAACCAAATGCCATGTGTTCTTACTGATATATGGGAGCTAAATACTGAGAACATATGGACACAAAGAAGGGAACAACAGACATCAGGGCCTACTCGTGGATGGAGGGAAAGAGGATGATGAGGATCAAAAAACTACCTTTAGGGTACCATGCTTACCACTTAAGTGATGAAATAGACTATACACCAAACCCCAATGACACACAATTTAACTATATAACAAACCTGCACATGTACCCTTTTTTAGTTAAATTAAGTTTTAACTTTAAAAACTTATTTTTAAGATAAAAAATGAAATATTGAAAGTTAAATAATCATCTCTTTCCTCTTTATCCATCTTTTTCGTATCGTGTATTTGTTTCCCATCACTGCTATAACAAGTTGCAGCAAATGGCATGGCTTAGAATAAAACCAATTTATCCTCTTACAGTTCTGGAGTTGAGAAGCCTGAAGCGGTTCTTACAAGGTTAAAATCAAGGTGTTGGCAAGACTGCTTTTTCCAGGTTCTAGACACTGATTGCATATGTTCATGGACATAACTCTTGACCTCTGCTTCCATCCTTACCTTTCCTTCTCTGACTCTGACTCTCCTGTGTGACACTTCTAAAAACCGCTGTGGTTATATTCTTCCCACCTGGACAATTGAGAATAATCTTTCTATGTCGAAACTCTTAATTAGATCTGCCAAATCCCCTTTGCTGTGTAAAGTAACATATTCACACGTTTGGGAAATTGGTATGCAGACATCTTTCAGAAGGGCACATTATTCTGCCCACCACATATTCCAACAAAATCTTTCTGTCTAGCTTTGAAATCCAGTGCTTGGACATAAATTTTAGAAAATCTAAGTTTATTTACATAATATGGCAAAATGTTTATCTTCAACAAGATTTTAGGAACCACATTGATGAATGCTTCAAACTGAAAGGAGATGATATACTAGATTTTTAAATTTACAGTTAGTGAGCTAGTTAACACTGAGCTATTACCCATCATTCTGTGAAAGCCATGGAATAGTTCCCAGAGTCAGGCTCTCACTCATCAAGGGAAAACAATCACACATAATATACTTGAATGAAGTGGAGCTAACAAAAACAGGTAACACTACTATTGTAATGACTTTAATTTTCATAGGCTTAAATCAGTTAACTTTAATATTTCATTAAGAGTTTTTGCTTTATGCAACTCTGCTTTATATAACTTTGAAAGGGAAGAGTTCCTCAATGTAGTTTTTGTTTGTAACATCATAAATGCTACACAGAAATTCTCATTTGTATTCAATTGGTGTTAAGGCATTTCACACTGTGTTTGCTTGGAAGTATTCCACACACATGATGAAATTATTGATTCAGTTGAACTGATGACTTATCCATATAGTCATCAGCAAATATCAGTGTCTCATTCTTATACATCTTTTTATCTAGATAACATAGCGCACACAGCAATATCGATTAATGTTCCTTTCTACATAATTTAACCCCAAATATTCCTCCAAAAATATAAAAATATGAAATTAACTTATTTTGACAAAAAACTAAAATACAGATTAATTAAAACCCACTGGTTTTCAATCAGTTTTATAATATCTCAAGCAATATTCCTGACTTTGTCTTCCTTGTATGTTCATGAGTGTAGAATAAGGATGATGAACTGTTGAGAGCTTTTGCCTCTTTGCTGATATTAATCTCAAATGTCCCATATCTGCATGTATTGTACTTTCAGTATGTGTAGGAACATACAGAGAATAAGAAGAAGAAAAGGAAAAGAATAACAGCAGGAAAATATTTTTAAAAGTGATATTTTACCTCCACTTAAATATAAATTTGCCCTCACACAGTTTAGCTTCAAATTTTAATGTCCTCTGTTCAATTTCAAAGTCAGAAATACTGAATTTTTCTCTTTCATTCCCGAGGCCTGTTGTGAAGGTTAAAGGACTATCATTAATAGGAAATAGAGTTGAATGTTTATTAATGCTAGACTTCGAAATAACCACTGATACCATAGTACGCAGCAGGTCTCAAGCAAACTCCACTAATTCATAGTTCTCATTTACACTCCCACATGGACAACTGAAAAATTAGAAAAAGATATTTGTATCCTTGTGACAAGTCAGCAGGTAGAAAAACAAATATTTAAAAACTGCCAGCTTTACCAATACCATCTAGGCATGCAACATGAAAACAATTCTAACCCACTGTACTTGTGGAAAATTTTAAAATATTTCAGGAAAACAATAAGCCCAGGTAATTACTGTAGAGTTCTACTCACTATTCTGGAAGAACACAGAATGCTACTTACCTTGTCTATTTTATCCCCATTGGGCAGTCATTCATGATGTGACTGACTGATGACTTATTGAGCACCGGTGGGAGACCATTTTTACAGCTTTCATTGGAACATATTTGACACATAAGCAGCAAATGGAATAGAATGCTACTGATGACACTAATAACAGAAATTGTGCTGAGTTCCAATGTCTTCTATCAGGTCATTCACTGGGAAAGCTGTGAGATAGTTAAATTATCTATCAATCCACACTTAATAGTGAATTGTTTTCATTCAACATTTGTACAAAGCATTGATAGGCTTCTGATGAATGAGACTGATGGTAATGATAATGGCTACTTGATTTTTGTTCTGCCTGCCATTCACCTTTCTTAACTGTCAAGGATGCACTAAATTATAAGTACTGTTAAAACTTCTTGTAAGAAAAGTGAGGCTTTCTCACTGGGAAAACACTATTTATCTGCAGTTCACCTAGAGTGTAAATCTGTTGTCTTTATTCTTTATTACTTTTTTTTTTGAAGGGAAGATTTTATTTTTACGTATGTGTGTACACAAGTATATAGACTTCATGGGAAATTATATTGCATCCTGCATTTTCTATAAGAATATAAAATTTCAGATACTATATCATCCAAAATTTTTGGTCTTTTGCCAAAAATTTGGGGACAAGTGGCTTGCATTTCTGTCTTCTGGAACTTTCTTTTGTCTATAATTCCATGGTCTTTTCTCTAAGCACCAGGAAATACACTGGAGATTGTAGGGAAAAAAAAGCAATGAAGAGTGAAACCCCTGCATATCTTTAAAACCTTGGATATGCATTATTTTTACACTTACTTTACCTTTACTGTTTCAAACCTTTAGCTAAAGACTGTGACCCTGTGACCCCAGTTACATAGAATGGAGAGTTTTGCTGTCAAAGAATCAGTTAAATTATGATAATTTGTATTGATACCTTACAAAAATATTTTTAATCAAACCATCTCATTTAGAATTTGCTTTTGGCGGTTTTATTACTAATCACCACCAGGCCTAATTTGTGATCAATTACTATTAAGCATATATAGTACTTATCTACCTGTGAAATTATACCTTTGTTGAAATGGGAAAATATTTTATTTGACAATCTCTATATAGTAGCTAGGAATCACTAGGTAAAGTCCAATTTTATTGTGATTTATGTAAGAATGTGCATATTATGTTACACATTTATCTTTAACCATAAAGAGTACATTTATATAATTGTTATAGAAAGCTAATTCACAATTTGATATGTTCTAAAATATTAGTGATATGATTGAAGGTACTTTGTTTTATTTATTGCATAACTTTCCATTCTTAGAAGTTCTCATCATACTTTTAGAATTCCTCTGTTTCTTGGTACTTTTTGAACCAAGTAATGTTACTCGATACTGTAGAGTGTATTTTCCAAAGATGACCACACAAATATACATCCAATTGTATAGGTTCTTCTCACATTATCATAGTGACACATTTCTATCAAAAGATGAGGGAATGTCCTTCATTCTACTTGAAACTAAACAGAGCATAGTAACTGCTTTACCCAGTAAAATGTAGCAGAAGTAATTTTGCGTAACTTATAATGCTAAAAGTTAACAAAACATTACAAATGGCAATGCACCGTCTGCCTTTTTCTGTTTCTCTTTAAGTATACTTGTCATGAACCCAATCAACATGTTGTAAGAATCACAAGCTACATGTTGATTCCTTGTGTGTCTCATCAACCACCAAATTTCTAAGTCAACAAGTCTTCAAACAATTCCCATCCTGAGCCTTCAAGACTCCCAAATGAAGTACAAGCATACTTTGTAGATATTGAGAGTTCAGTTCCAGATCTCTTCAAAGTAATGAATATTGCAGTAAAGCAAGTCATACAAAATTTTTGGTTCCCCACTGCATATAAAAATATTGTTTACATCATACTGTAGTCTACAATGTGTGCAACTGAATTACATCTAAAAAATGTACATACCTTGATTTAAAAATACTTTCTTGCTAAAACATGCTTATGATCATCTGAGCCTTTAGAGAGGCATAAACCTTTTCTTGGTGGAAGTTCTTTTCTTGATGTTGATGGCTGCTGACTGATCAGAGTGTTGGCTGCTGTGTATTGGAATGACTGTAGCAATATCTTAAAATAAGACAACAATGGAATTTGTCACACTTATTGACTCTTCTTTTTGTGAAAGATTTCTCCATAGCATTTGCTGCTGTTTGATAGAATTTGCCCATATTAGAACTTATTTCAAAATTGGAGTCAATACTTTCAAACCCTGCTGGCTGCTTTATCAACTAAATTTTTATGTAATAATCTAAATCATTTTTTGTCATTTCAACAATATTCACAACATTTTCATCAAGAGCAGATTTCATTTCAAGAAAACACTTTATTTACTTATTCTTTAAGAGAAAGTCCTCATCCATTCAAGTTTTATCATGAGATTAGAGCAATTTAGTCACATCTTCAGGCTCCACTTCTAATCCTAGTTCTCTTGCCATTTCTGCCACGTCTGCCATTACTTCTTCCATTGAAGTCTTGAACACCTGAAAGTCATCCATGAAGGCTAGAATCAATTTCTTCTAAACTCCTGTAAATGTTGATCTTTTGACTCCTTTCCATGAATCACAAATGGCATCTACAATGGAGAATCCTTTCCAGAGAGTTTTTGATTTACTTTCCAGAGAGTTTTTTATTTACTTTGCCCAGACCTATCAGGTAAATCTCTAATTATGAAATCTATAACCTTATGAAATATATTTCTTAAATAATAAGGCTTGAAAGTCAAAATTACTTCTTGATCCATGGGCTTCAGAATGTATTCTGTTTCAGCAGGCATGAAAACAACATTAAGCTTCTTGTATGTGTAGCTGGAAGTCAGGGACCCCAAACAGAGGGACCAGCTGGAGCTGAGGCAGAAGAGCATAAATTGTGAAGATTTCATGGACATTTATCAGTTCCCAAAATTAATACTTTTATAATTTCTTATGCCTGTCTTTACTGTGATCTCTGAACATAAGTTGTGAAGATTTCATGGACATTTATCACTTCCCCAATCAATACTCTTGTAATTTCTTATGCCTGTCTTTACTTTAATCTCTTAATCCTGTTATCTTCATAAGCTGAGAATGTACATCACCTCAGGACCACTGTTGTACAAATGGATTGTAAAACATGTGTGTTTGAACAATATGAAATCAGTGCACCCTGAAAAGAACAGAATAACAGCAATTTTCAGGGAACGAGGGAAGATAACCATAAGGTCCGACTGCCTATGGGGTCGGACAGAATAGAGCCATATTTTTCTTTTCATGGAAAGCCTATAGACAGATGTGCGAATAGGAGAAATATCACTGAATTCTTTTCCCAGCAAGGAACAACCCTGGGGAAGGAATGCACTCCTGGGGGTAGGTCTATAGATGGCCACTCTGGGAGTGTCTGTCATATGTAGTTGAGATAAGGACTGAAATACGCCCTGGTCTCCTGCAGTACCCTCAGGCTTACTAGGATTGGGAAATTCCAGCCTGGTAAATTCTAGTCAGACCAGTTGTCTGCTCTTGAACCCTGTTTCCTGTTAAGATGTTTATCAAGACAATGTGTGCACAGCGGGACATAGAACCTCATCAGTAGTTCTAATTTTGCCTTTGCCTTGTGATCTTTATGGTCCTTTGAAGCATGTGATCCTTGTGACCTACTCCCTGTTTGTACACTCCCTCTCCTTTTAAAATCCTGATGAAAACTTGCTGGTTTTGCAGCTCAAGGTTGCCATCACAGTCCTACCAATATGTGATGACATCCCTGGAGGCCCAGCTGTAATATTTCTCTCTTTGTACTCTTTCTCTTTATTTCTCACACTGGCCAACATTTAGGGAAAATAGAACCTGCATTGAAATATTGGGGGATGCTTCCCCTGATAGTATGTCTCCATCAGAGATTTTAGATGATGACGTGTAGTGTGGGAACAGAAAACCAAATACTGTGTGTTATCACTGATAAGTGGTAGCTAAACACTGGGTACTCATGGACATAAAGAAGGCAACAGTAGACTCTGGTGACTATTAAGGGGGAGAGAGAAGGAGGAGGACACAGATTGAGAAACTAACTGTTGGGTACTAAGCTAACTATCTGGGTGATGGGATCATTTGTATCCCAAACCACAGTATTACTCAAAATACCCATGTAACAAACCTGCATGTGTACTCCCTGAATCTAAAAATAAAAGTTGAAATTATTTTAAAAATTCGATAAACCATGCTGCTAACAAGTGTGCTATCATCCCTTATTGTTCCATTTATACAGCACAGGCAGAGTGGATTTAACATTATTCTTAAGGAGCCTAGGATTTTCACAATGGTAAAAGATAACTGCCTTTAACTTAAACTCACCAGCCGCATTAAGTCTGAATGAGTCAGCCAGTCCTTTGAAGTTTTGAAACCAATCATTGACTTCTCTTCTCTAGCCATGAAAGTTTTAGATGGCATCTTCTTCCAGTAGAAGGCTGTTTCATCTACATTGAAAATCTGTTGTGTAGTGTAGCCATCTCAATTCTGTTAACTTAGCTTAACTTATCTAGAACCGTGGATAACTTGCTGCATCTTCTGCATCAGCACTTGTGGCTTCAGCTTGCATTTTTGTGTTATAGAGATGGCTTCTTTTCTTAACCTCATGAACCAACAACCTCTGCTAGCTTCAAACTTTTCTTCTGCAGTTTCCTCACCTCTCTTAGCTTTCATAAAAATTGAAGAGAGTTAGGGCCTTGCTCTGAAAAAGACTTTGGCTTAAGGGAATGTTGTGGTTGGTTTGATCTTCTAAGCAAGCCACTAAAACTTCCTCTCTATCAGCAATAGGCTGTTTTGCCTTTCTGTCATTTTACTGTTCACTACAGTACCACTTCTAAAATTTTTTCATGGATTTTTTTCCTTGCATTCACAACATGGCTAACTGCCTCAAGCTTTTGGCCTATGTCTACTTTTGACCTGTGCTCCTCACTAAGCTTAATTATTTTTAGCTTTTGTTTTAAAGTGAGAGATGTGTGACTCTTCTTTTCACTTGAACACTTAGAGGCCACTATAGGGTTATTAATTGGCCTGATTTCAATATTGTTTTGTCTCAGGGAATCAGAATACGTGAGAAGAGTGAGGGAGACAGAGAATGACTGGTTGATGGTGCAGTCAGAATATATACAACACTTATCAATTAAGTTTGCCATCTTATAAGGACATGTTTTGCAGAACTTCAAAACAGTTGCAATAGTAACATCAAATATCACTGATCACGGATAACCATAACAAATATAATAATAGTGAAAGTGTTTGATATATTGAGAAAATTATCAACATGTGAACCAAAGCAAGACGTGAACACATGCTGTTGGAAAAATGCCACTGATGAACTTGCTGGCGGCAAGGTTATATCAAGCCTTCAATTTATAAGAAGTGTAGTATTTGCTAAGTGCAATAAAATCAAGGCACAATTCAACAAGATATGCATGTCTTAGGCATTGCATAGCAGAAGAAAGCAATGTTTACTATTTTCTTTCTGTATTCCTGCTTCATAGAAATTGTTACATCATTGCTGTTTCAGTAACTAAACTTAGGGTTAATTCATTATATATTGACTTAATGGAGATCAACTGTCTATTGCTGCACAGGTAAGAGTATGATTCTTCCACACACCTACACATACACAAACACCCACACATGCACATATACTAAAATTTGAGTCAGTGATTTTGAGACCAAGTGGAAGGGAGACATTGAAATGACCTTGCAAAAATTTTAGCAAAAAATTTGATGACTCTTGAGGATGTTATCAGTATCATTATGGAGTGGTAAAAAATTTAACAAAACTATTATCTGTAATAACCAAAAAAACTCAATCTAAGAAAATGGATGATGTAGCTAAGGGGATTTCCTGGCTGAGTGTTGATCATGTTGGCTTGCTTCTTCTAAATGCCTTTAGTGAAATGCAAAAGCAGAGAGATAAGCTAAAGAATGAATGAATAAACATAAAGGAGTTATAGTTTTGTCTGAAAATGATTTTTTGCCTTCTCATCTCTAGACTGTAAATGATGCTAAAATTATAAAATGGCTTCGGAGCTAATCTCACATCAAAGACATTGTTAGAAAGTATAATCTAAAGATCAAGCTGAGGACGTGGCTATAAGAGCCTTGTTAAGATACCAGAAAGTTTCAAGTTGGTGTCTCAAACAAAAATAAATTCCTCTGAGCATCTTAATGGTGCCATCCTACAACAGCCTCATAGAAAGCCCAAAGTACAGGAAAGTATATTCCACCCAAATTTGTATATGTGTGTTTTTTTCTTAATGGAGCAAACCCCCACAAGTTCCATAGAAAACTCATGAAGTTTTTTGTTTGTTTGTTTGTTTGTTTGTTTGTTTTTTAGTTTTTATATAATTTATAGGTTCACTGACACACAATATTTCAAAGATTATTTTACAGAAACATGACGAGATCAGAATTAAAAGTAGAGATAAAATATAAAGAGGCTTTTGGATTCCAAAAGCAGAACCAGACTGAGAAAAATACTGAGGCTACAAACATTGGACATTTCTTATGGAGATGGAATATGCAAAAGGTATCCAGGAAGCCGGAGTGTGTATCAAACAGCTGCGGACAATCATTCCCAGGAAATAAGACTGATTTCTACTCAAGTAATCAGCAGACATCATGTGCTCAGCTGAATTCCATAATTTTTGTAGACCAGTGACTTTGTGTGTTCCTTCAGTTTTCTCCCTCACTGAATTGTGGTGTTTGGAAATTATGCCATTTCTGCACAACTATTATATATTGGATATGGAGGACATATTTACTTTTCTCTTAATTTCATGAAACTTCAGAATGCACAGAACTATAGTTGAAGAGTTGTACTCCAGGAACTGCAGCAGAGGAAATTCATCTGCGTCTCAACTTTGTATGATGAGATCCTAGACTATAAGCTGATATTACAATGGGAAGGAACATTGGGGGTTTGTAGGAGAGAAATCATTGAGATTATTTGAATTTTTGTAGCCCCCTAAAGCAAACTACAATTACACAATGTATGTAACCCTTCCTAATCTTACAGTGTGATGTTGACAGCACTTGTCAAGAGTTAGGAGCTCTTTGTCCCTTCCCACTGAGCCTGAGCAGAACTGTGCAATAGTTAAAGGGATAGAACAGGGCAGAAGTGGTGTGGCTTAACTTCCAAAGCTTGAACAGAAAAGGAAATGTTGCTTCTAGCTGGCTCTCTCTCTCTCTGACTTTAGATTCTTGCTCCTAGAGCCTAGCTGACATGTAAGGATCACCAGGACACAATGAGAAGCCATGTGTAATTATTCCCACCAACTGCCCACCTAAGGTGCCAGCCTAGAGCCAGGGCCAACCACCAAATGTGTGAGTGAATGAGCCTACAGTTAGCACTTAGTAACCAAATTCTGAATCCTCCACCTAAGCCTCATAAATTGAGAATATTTCTTCCCTGACAGCTCAAATTTTTGATCCACAAGCAGTATGAAAGATAATAAATTCATATTTTTGTTTTAAGCCAGTAATTTTGGAGTTATTTCTTACACAGCAATAAATTCAGACTAATTCAATGTAGTACATTGGATTACCAAGAACATATATTTAAACTAAAACTGCTGAATGTCCAGGTGTCTAGTTATTTCCTTTTATGAACCTTTACATGTTGTTAAATCAAAATGTCTGAATGATATTTCAAAATTTCAAAATAATAATGAGATTTTTTACAAGGATAGTTTTCTAACGAAGTATACTGAAATATGTAAAGTATATTGAAATACACTAAAAGATTTGAAGCGTTTCTCTGTTGTCGATTTTCAGAAAAGGGTTCACATTTTCTACAAAGGTAATGCTTTATTTAGGTACTTTATTAGGCAATTTTAAATTAAAATTCGCATCTTTTCCCCCCACAATGTAGCCTTAATTTAAGGTTAAGATAGCATGTTGACCTATAAACATACAGTAGTGTATAAATCACAGAGTAGAAACTTTTCAAAAAATAAGGTACAGAAACAGTAGTAAAAAATTAAATTCAAAACAATTGACACGAGATTCAGGTTCTTATGAATTTATATTTTATAGTATGCTACACACTGTTATATTAATACCCCTTTATATTAAAAATAAACTATAAGGCCTTTAAAATACAAAGATATTATCACTGATTATTCAAAAATACTGACAACTATTTTCCAGTGCAGCACTGGTGTTTCAAGAAAAACAAAAGCAAGGTACAGCAATTTGTTAACAAAAACGTGTATGCTTTTGGATAGCAATATTTCACATTGTTAGGCATATCCTCTATTTTCCCAAAAAGCAACATATGATAATTTAAAGCTTTGGAAGTCTCACTGAATAAAATAAAATAATAGAAACTAGATATTTCTCACATATTTTGTGTATCAAAATATGCAAGCCATCATTGATTTACTTATTTATTTAAAGTATTTTGCCTGAGTATTATAAGTCATGAATTCAGTAATCGTGTACCATGTTTCTTATTACCAAATTATACAGCCAGCTAGAACAATATCAAAGCACTACATTAAAAATATATAATATATATATCCAAATTACATACATACGTATGTTTATATTTGTGTGTGTGTGTGTGTGTGTGTATACATATGTATAACAATCTACAAATCGGGTGTTTCTGATTCCTTCTCTTTTTATTTTTCTCCATAAATTCCATTAGTATGTATACAATCTAATGCAGCTCTAATATCTTAGTATCTTAGTGGGTGCTTTATAAATAGGAACTGAAATTTTGAAATAATTCAGAAATTTGGTCATTTACTCTTCTAATGACCCATAAATTTCTACCCTGGCCTGAATTCTGTCTGAATTTCTTCTTTATTGTAATGCATACCTTGCCCACAAGGTTGTGTTGATTATAAAACAGAGAATCACACTTTTATATTGGAGACACATTGGACCTTCAAGTCAGGAAGCTCCAAGTTTTAAATACCTAATTTTCATTGATTACTTCAGGATAATTATGCAACATTTTAAAGCCTCATGGTCTTTATCTGCATAGCCAGAAAATAATAGCAAAATAATAGAAAATTTCTGAATTTTGGAGAATTAAACGAATGCATGCAAAATGCATGCCTCATGGTAAGCATGCAATCATTGATGACTATTATAATAATCGATAGGACCTCATCAGCTACTTGGCTAGGGGGAGGTTGAGACAGACAGAGAAGTTTAGTATTCTGCATCTGCTGACTCTTCAATGTCAATCCTCAAATATCAAAATTCTATACCTAAGAACGAGAAGTTATTTCAAACATCACAGATTAAACACCTTAGCAGTAGAGCAACTTACTATTTGGGTAGTCACTAATTTTTGCTGGGTAAGGATGACATTTATAATGATTAGGAGTTCTCTAAGTGAGAGACTGCCATCCTACAGGAATGATAAGAGAAGTTTAATCCATTTATTTGATCAGTATGATGCTTACATCCACCTCAATATGGTGTTCCCTATTTATCCACTCCTACTAGTAACTTCTATTTGGGTTTACTATTTATACAGAACTGGGCCAAACCCCAGCGGGCCTTCAGTTCATTTTCTTTTTAGTTATTTTACTCAAACACATTATTATTTACCTCAGAGGTTTAACAATGCTCAGTTTAGTATTTAAGGTTAAAGACACTGCCGCCATGAAGATGATTCGCATTTTCAAATTCACAGTTCCGGTTTCACAAGGCATTTGGAGTTTCAGACTCATTCACAAGAATGGGAAAATTGGTACAATTCCTCATCAGGGACTTCTAAACAGATAACTGGGTTGTTCTGACCTTGGGCAAGTAAAGTTACCAAAAGCAATTGGGACATTTTGCTTCTACTTATCATTTTGGGGTCACCAGCTGCTATTGTAAGGGCAATGTGCTTTGGGAATTCAAGCCAGAAAATTTAGAGGGGCTATTGGGCAATCCGGGGATGAGCAGGAGTTTCCGCCTCCAAGGAATCATTCTTGTGAGCCACTTTGCCAGCGGCTGAGAACTGTAATAGGAGTTGAATAAGAGAGATAATTGGAATGGGAAAAAGGGAAGAAGAAATCAAGTAAAATAAATTACACCAAGTGTTTCATTCTGAAAGTCAAAGTTATATCCTGTGTGTACTTTCTTTCCTCTACCTTGCCCTGCTCACTTTTCCATGTCACAAATGACACCACATCCCCCAGTCTCACACAGATCTTGTGCTCCGGGCCTCAGAAACATGCTAGATTCTATTGCTCAATAGGTGCAAAGTCAGAGAACAAGCTTTTTATTTTTATTTTTTTATTTTTTTAAAGTTGTCATTTTTCCACGGTAAGAACTCATATAACAAGAACATTTGTGAAAGCCATATTAATATGTTTACTATATTCAGAATTTGATTATTGTGATTTTTATCATTTATTGTATTTCACATTTGAATAAAATTCTGAAGATTTATTTTTAACAACAAAAATACAGCAGGTTTACTTTTAGAATTCTGAATTTTCTAGTAAAAGGTAATGTATCTAAAAGTATCTATCTAACAATATGACTAATTTAAAATTGGCTTCAATGTATTCAAAATTTGGTTTTACAGTACTTGTATTTTATTTTACTTATATTTTCATGTTTAGTGGCACATAAAATATTATCATTTTTATTTTAATATAGCCAGAACTTCATATTTTACTGTCACATAGTACTAACTCAAAATGTTTGTTGAAGCCAAACAAAGCAAAAAATGGTTGTTGAATAAGTAACATAAAGTAGCAGTTATGTTACCCACAATGGAAAGGAAATTTGAATGATAACCTATTAGTATGTTGAAATTTCCTGAAACTATACAGATCTCTTTCTCTTTCTCTGTCTACACATTGCTACTTACTAACTAGGATCAAACATGGAATTTAAACATTTCTCTTTCAAGAAAGAAATTTGGAATGACCAGACATCATAAAGAAATACCCAACTAAGCTATTTTTCTTTCCGGAAGAGACAAATACTGAACTTTTAAATTGTATTTTTATTTTCTGTTTTATAAATTATTGATGTGTTCAAATATTTGTTTACATTGAAATACAGTAAGTTCTTATCAACTATCTTCATAGGTGCTTGAAAACTGTGGCTTTATGTAAAATGACCCAAAACAATTTTGACCATAGACTAGTTGATATAAACAAGCATTAAGTTCATCAGGCATATTTCTAGTCACAAAAGCATCTAATATTAAATAATGAAATAATGTCAGCTATAAACACATTTTAAAAATGTTAATAAAAGTGAGTGAGATAATACTCTACCCAATTTATGGTGAATGAAAGAGTGATGGTTGCTGTACCGGCGGTGGGTTAAATCAAGGAATCAAAGTTTTCCAACGAAACTGTAAGGAGCATCTCCTACCGCCATGTGGTTCAAAATCAAACAGTAACAAATACGGTGCAGTTAGTGGGCACGTTCCTACCACACTGTTTATTGTCGTGCATTTATATGATTATCTATACTTTACAAATTTTTATTTGACCATAATTTGTATTTACCCATTTATTCATTTTCCAACCTGCTGATTCCAGTTCGGGGTGATGGGTGGCCACAGCCTATCCTGGCAGCTCAGGGTGCAAGGTGGGCACCTATCCTGGCAAGATGCTCTCCATGGCAGGGCACACTCACACTCACACCCACACTCACTCAGACTGAGACCATGTGGACACACCAATGAGCACATCTTTGTGGTGTGGGGGGAAACCTGAGAACCTGGGGGAAACCCATACAGCTATGGGGAGAATTTGCACGCTCCACACAGGCAGTGGCCTCATGCCAGAAGTTCGCTTTTCTTCATATCATTATAACAAATGATGTCAAAGGAACCAAGCTTATTAGAGGATCTCTGTATTAATGGTTGACTTTGCTTTTTTGTAATTAGCTATTATGTAATCTGGGAAATGAGCAAACTTTAATTTATAGCTAATATCTTTTAAGTCATTTTCTATGTATAACCTGAGGTCTGATCTTAAGTAAGATAATACTTTAAAGAACTATGATGTGCTGCAAATGACTAAGCTAAAAATGAGAGCTGAATAGAGATCTCTATTTATTTTATTGCCTATTCTACCCATATTACTTTTATGTGGTATTTCAATCAAGTTGAAAATGAAAGCAGTCAACTCACATCCCTAAGGAGTGTTTGCTACACAATCTGTCTATATAATTCATTAAATAAATAGAGGCACAGATCTTAATATTATTGTGTTTGAGGCATTTAGATTTTATTTCATTTATCTTAGTTTTAAGAAAATTTTTAAATGCAATTAATAAAGCTGTTTAAGAGAGAAAATACAAACCTAATGTAAATGAAATCTCAATCATGAGTTAGTAGATACATTTATAGTGTACAATTATTGTTTTCTGTGAGTTGGGGATTAGCATATATTTAAATATTTCCTATTTTTAATTGCATCTTTGAGATCATTAGCCAAACTATGATTTCAAATATATTGGTAAACTACTATAAAATAACTATCAAATTTGGAGAAACGTTTATCAAATTAACTGTGTTAAAAAATAGAGATGACTTGACATGATTTTGAACATAATTTAGAACCTTCAATTACATTTACCAAAACATTTTCTAAAATCGTATATTGTTCTTTCATACCACTCTTTTTTTCATGACTTTGGCAGATAACATTTAGAAAACATTGGTCCTTAGGAATTAACGTTTTTACGTATCAGTCTCAAAACCTCTTTAGTGCTATACCCAGTCATTCTCATTTCCATTCTCAGAGAATAGTTTGGTATTAAGTTATGCTGTAAAGGAAAGCCGACTGGCTTCAGGTTAATAAATGTGAGTATAAGTTCAAGTTTACTACTTCATAATGGTGAGGGTTATTTAAGCCAATCTCACTAATGTTAACTTTTTACCTTTACATAATTATTTACAATTAAACATAATAAATATATTTTTCTTAAGTGCGAGTGGCTTGCTACAAACGTGTTTTCCTTAAGTGAAAATCACCATGACACAAAGATCATGGCTATGTCTAAATGCAGGTCTGAGAGCAAACCTGTATAGTTTTTTCAAATTTTCTAAATAAAAACCAGGATGTTTGTGGTAAGACACTGGAATGAAGGCTGAGGATTTGAAAAAGAGGAACAAATTGTATTGAGTTGCAACTGGAGAAATAGAAGGGTTTTGTGATTTTGTCTTTCTTGTCTTCGAAATGTTCTCAGAATAGAAATAAATTAAATCACAATAACTGTCTGTACTAAAACTTAGGGAAGCTTCCGGATCCTATATCCACCCTTTATGCTGAATTTCTTGTTTTCAGCCACCATGTGTCTTTATGCAATATGACTTTGTACTTAACAGAGTGAATAAAAGTGTTGTACAGCTATTGGAGGAAAATAGATCCCTACTTGATCTCATAGTATATTATTGACTAGTTAAATCACCTGAGGTGTATCTTTAAACATTCTGAGTTCATTTCCACATTTATAAAATAAGAATAATAATTCCTAACCAGAGGAGTGACTGAGAAAATATCAGGCTAATAGTAGCAAGCTTAAATATTAAAATTTTTACTTGTGCTACAAATATATCTTGACTCTCTCTTTCTCGGAATCACTTTAAAGTTGTAAGTGGAATTTAGAGCTGTGTAGCTTGGCTTGAAAGCTAATAGTTTAGAAGACTGCTAGAAAAAACTCTCACCTGCTTCACTAACTGAAGTTTTGTCAGAGATAGAAAGGTATTTGGGACACTGCTCTGCTAACCTCATAACACTCCCTGACCTCTGATGGTTGAGACACATGGTGCCACACTAACATACCTAAGTTCATTCTGTTTCAAGCCTTTTCTTCACCTGGAGAGAACAGGGCCATACCTGTTATGGTGGCTCATCCTTTCTGGGTCCGTAATTGACAGTGGGTTCCAGGACTTCAAACTTAATTTCTCTCAAGTGATGCCTTCTGGAGCCTTCCATGTGCCTCAGAGAATGAAGTCAATATAATTAATATATTTTTCCCCCCAAAGAAATTCCTTGTCATTTTCTCATGTTTACATTATTTGGCTCCAAACTGGGAGATGTTAAACTCCAAGCTGATTGAGAAGTTGAATGTTCTTTTTCCTTGTTGCCTATTATATTGTAATAAGTGATAAGAAAATATGTGCTTTGTTTTTCCTTTGGCCAAGAGATAATCTCTGTTAAAATGTGTCAGAAAGGACTAAGCAGGTCAGTCCCATTGCTTGGATATCGTTTCTGGATTAGATCCTTTTTTTTTTTTTTTGGCCAGTACTCAGTGTCATAGAGCAGCACTTCCCAGAGCTTTGGGATCAAGGAACAGCCTCTATGACCCTGGATCTTATAAGCAAATAGGTTCTATCAACTATTCCATTGAATTTGTTTTGCATTTGCAGTTTAAGGTTAAATGATTTAAACACATCTATCTCAGGCTTTTCTAAAACCTGATCCTCTGGCTGATCCTCCACAGCCTGACGTTCAAAGACAAGACAGGCTGTGGAGGACGTTGAGAGTATTAATCTCTTTGAGAAAGAAACTGACCTCAACTGCTCTTGCCTTACTTGTCTCAAGCTCCAAATGCTGAGCCTATTAGGGGAAGGTGTGTGGGAGAACTGACCTATCTCTACGATTGAGGCAGAAGATAGTACCTGAACAGAGTTGATGTTCTGTGTGTTTAATGTGTTTTTCTTCATTTAAACTTCACCTCTGTCACATTAAATAAGATCTTCATTTAATCCTTGGAAATACTCACTAGGATGCATACAAAGTGCAAAATATATTTGCCTTTTTAATAATATGAAAGTTAATCTAAAACAATATGTTATTAAACTGTGTCAATAAAAACAGTATAATAATACAGTTTACACAAGAAAGTAATTCATGATTGGACAAATTATTGGAGTCTTCAAATTACTCATGCAAAAAAACTTTAAAAAATTTTTATTTTTTTTCAAAACTTTTAAGTAAATGTATGTCTAATTTGCATGAATTTTAATTTGACAGTATGGAGATATATTAGATATTTTTGTAACGGTAGATAGAATATATAATCTTAAGAAAAAAATGGAAATAATTTAATCTGCTTTTCCAGTGTCACAATGGTGAATAATAAAGAAAATGTTTATACTCTTACCAAACAGGACCCCACTGTCTTTGAAGAATAGATCAAAGTTTTCAGATGTTATAATGCCATGTAACAGATGACTATTCCAGGGTATTAAATAAATGACAATGTGCACAAATCATTTTACTCATTTTAAACCTTTTAAATAATCTCAACATTAAGGCCTTAACTCTTAGAGAAAAAAAAAACATACTTAATTTGTGTTGTTAAATATATACAAACACACACACAAATATATTTGTGTATGAAATTCTTGTAAGTAAAATCTCTGTAAGTAAAATTTCTTCAATTTAAAAAATCCTATATACCTTGGATAAACTTTATCTTTGTTCACTGTGATCTTCAATTGCTGATGACTATTTATTTTTTTTTTGCAGTGATTTGATATATATTTATTTTTTAAACAATCAGTTCGTTTTTTTTTTTTAACTATACGCTGATGACTATTCATCTTACTCCCTTTGGACAAGTTGTTAACAGTCCATAAAACAATTAAATGTAATAAAGTATGCCTCTATTTAGATGCACTAAATAGTGGTAAATCTTATTGTAATGTGTAAAGATAACAATTTTTTTTTTCTTAAGGAAGTAATCGCATAAACTAGTTTGCAATTTCAAAATTTCATGTGTGTTGAGCTATATTTACATAGCTACAAATGTAGATCTTTTAGAGGGTCACTCATGTATTAAAGACACCATAATCACAGAAATATATGTGAGTGTGTGTGTTTGTGTGTGTGAGTGTTATTTTATAGTCAGTTAGTCAGACTCTGCCATATGGTGATCAACTCCATTTACTGAAATTGTGTAGATACAGCTAAGCATTAGCCATCATGATTATAATCTCATGAAATAATCTCCATAAGTGTATTTAGTGTGCTCCTGCATCTGTTTTCTATTACAATGATTTTTGTCACCCATGAATTAGCTGTGGTCAGAATTTTCCTGCCTCGCAAAGCAAGTATTAAATTCCAACTAATTTCACCATTCTTTTTCAGATGTGATGCTGAATTGAAAAAAGAAAAAAATTGGCTAGGCGCGGTGGCTCATGCCTGTAATCCCAGCACTTTGGGAGGCAGAGGAGGGTGGATCACGAGGTCAGGAGTTCGAGACCAGCCTGGCCAATGTGGGGAAACCCCGTCTCTACTAAAAAAATACAAAAATTAGATGGTTGTGGTGACACACACCTGTAGTCCCAGCTACTCGGGAGACTGAGCCAGGAGAATGGTGTGAACCCGGGAGGCGGTGCTTGCAGTGAGTGAAGATCACGCCACTGCACTCCAGTCTGGGCAACAGAGCGAGACTCCATCTCAAAAATAAATAAATAAATAATAAAATAAAAAATAAAATAATAATTAAGCCAGATTCTCCATTACCAAGAAACCTCATATGTAATAGTTAATGCTTTCCATTGCAACATAATATGTAGAGTAATTTTGAGGCAGCCTCCACAATTTAAGCAACAAAATCTGTGTGGAGACAGAAAGTCTATAAAAAGTACTGTGACCAATTACTAAGAACCATAAAGAGTGCTTATTCCAGTTTCTGCAGTTATATGCATTGTGCAAAAAAGGAGTTTCAGCTAGATTGAAAGAAATCTACCTAAGCTTTTAATTCATGGTTGCAATGGTCATGGTCTGAATGCCTGTGTCTCCCATCCCCAAATTTACGTTTTGGAATCCAATACACAATACGAGGGTATTAAAAGGTGGAATCTTTGAGGAGTGATTAAGTTATGAGGGCTCCACCCTCATAAATGAGATTTGTGCCCTTAGAAATGAGGCTCTAGGGAGCTCCTTTGCCTTTTTCTGCCATCTGAGGAGCATCATCATGATAAAATCTATGAAATTGAGGGCAAGCTCTTACGAGACACCAAATTTGCTGACATTTTGATCTTGAACTTCCCATCCTCCAGAACAGCGAGCAATACATTTTTGTTGTTTATAAATTACCCAATCTAAGGTATTTTGCCATAGCAGCCCAAACAGACTAAGAAAATACCCTTCTAGGTTTAGCCTCACTACGTCAAATAGAAATTGCACCACGCGAAGTTAAACAGACAAGGAAGACATTATTCAAAACTATTGCAATAGTTTTTGAGCACTTTATTAATATTGGATTAGCCAACAAACCATCCTTTGATTCAATGACTATTTGGGTGTATGCATGACACGTCAGATTCTGACATCACTGGTACATTTGATGGGGAAAGATAATTCTTAAATATTCCTGCCTCTAGGTTTTTGCACCAGGGGTTTTGAACTCATATATTCTAATCACTCTTTCTTCACTTGTCCTCAGCCACTGATTTCTATGATCATGATTCATATTTTTTTCTTGAGAAATTATGTCACTAAACATAGTTATAATTGAAACATTAAACTGTGCAGCCATACATCTTTTCCTTATTTCTTATAGGCTTACTCCATGTTCTCCAGCTTTCCTTATTCCTTATTACACTGAAAGTCGTTGACTTCTCTCTATCTAAATTTCTCTATAGTGGTTACTCTAAGCCTAACTTAGTGATTATTGCATGACTTATCTTTTTAATTCCTCCTGAGAATGATTTAATTTTAAAACTATTTCTGATGTTATGTGTTACCCAGTCTATGGTATTTTGCTTGGCAGCCCAGGTAGACTACTAATTTTTTTTTTAAAAGCTATTATGGCAATTTCCTTTGAAAATTAAAAAGTTTATTTGAACATTTGCAGTTTTTCATAATTTTATTTGATTTTTGATGGTATCTAAAAGTAAAATTATTGAGAAACTATTGGGGAATCATGTTATATCTGTTTCAACTTTTTTCTGGTAAAAAATTTCAATGGAAACTATATGTTTTGTTTTTTTGAGACAGAATTTCACTCTTGTTGCCCAGGCCAGAGTGCAATGGTTCGATCTTGGCTCACTGCAACCTCCACCTCCTGGATTCAAGCCATTCTCCTGCCTCAGTCCCTTGAGTAGCTGGGATTACAGGTGCCCACCACCATACTCAGCTGATTTTTTATATGTTTAGTAGAGATGGGGTTTCACAATGTTGGCCAGTCTTGGCCTTGAACTCCTGATCTCAAGTGATCTGCCCAACTTGGCCTCCCAAAGTCCTGGGATTACAGGCATGAGCCACTGCACCCAGCCCAATATATGGATTTTTATACATACAAGTTTATACATACAAGTGATAGTCAGTTTTTAAAACAACCGATTCCTAAATTATTTAGTAAAGACAGACGTGAATATAGAAAAGTGGCTCTTCTTCCTTGACACTGCATCAGAAAATCTGCAGAGATATACAGGAAAAGACATTTGCTTTCTAATACATCAGTTTAGTACTTATGAGACTAAATGTTGATAACAAAAATAAAAACACACTAAAATCAAAATCAAAAACAAAACCCCAAAACTTAAAGAGAGCCTTTGAGAACTGAGATATTCCAGGGACAAATGTGGATTTGCTGACAAGCATGTGGATTTCCTATTACATGTAGTGAAAGAAGAGGAAGATTACCCACTGAATTTTAACATAATGGCAAATAGTCATCAGCAATTTCCTAACCCATTTATATTTGAGGAACTTTCTGGCTTCTCTGATAAATTCTATCTTGCCATCCTCCTCTCTCTATGCAAAGCTCATTTCTGCTAACTTTTCCTTCTATGTTTTCTGTTCATGTGTATAAAAATAGTGTGCCTTAAAGTGTAAAACGGTCTGTAATTGAGCTGTGTTCAACTCCTCTTTTCCGTGTTTACTTTACATTCTTTCAATATTAATTAAAAGTTCTCTTTAAAAAAATTAAGATAGTAGACTAAACAAAGTAGCAAACTATGTTTTTCTTTCATACATCAGTTCAGCGTCTTTCAGCCTCTCAATCGTTGACTTTTGGGGCAGGATTATTTTTTGCTGTGAGCGATACTCCTGTGACTTGTTAGCCTCTACTCAATAGTTTCTAGTAACGTATTTTGTTGAGGACCAAAAATATCTCCAAACATAGTCGCATAACTGTTGGAGGAAAAATTAATTCTTACTTGAGCATGACTGTGTTGTCTTTATTTGCTTTTAATCTAAATTAATAATTATTAAAATTATGCCTAACCAAGGGGGATTTATTAAAATTAAGGTACTATTAACTTTACCAGTACTATATAAAATAGTCAAGTATTTTCTTTTTTGGGAACATAGTAAAATAATACAGGCTTCCAACAGACTGGAGAGATCTAAGCACATAAACCTTAACGGTCTCCAAAGGTCAGCTTCCATTTTCACTAAATGCCAGTCACTATTTTAAACATTGTGTTTTATGATGCTAGTTCATATCATTTGAAGTCATATACCATCTGTAGTAAGTCTATATCCAAATGTCATGATAAAAATTCCCAATTCATCGCATGTTTAGATCTTTCTGACCATAGCAATAGTCAATCAGCTGGCACACAAAGAATCACATTACTTTATTGCCAAGCCTCTTGGATCATTTGAACAGTGGAAATCCCAGGGCCAGGGTATGACTGGTATATTGCTTTTTCAGTTGCTTCAGACAATTCTTGCAGGGATTCAATTAATGGAGTAGGAGATATTGCTGTTCCTAAGAAAGCTGAAACAATCACAGAAAAGTTTACTCAGCCCCAGAATAATTAATCTTAGTATTGAAAAGAATCTTAGAAATTAGTCATCTTTTCCCAGTATTGAATCTTCATACATATAATTTAATCAGCATTGAGTGGAATATAGTCAGACATGATTTTTAAAAATCCCAGATCATAATGAAACCAATATCGCTGAGTTAAAAGTATTATCTGTTTCTTATAGATGACACATTCAAAGATCATATCCATCTTCAATACTAAAGTATTTTCAATATTCAGTAAATGCTTTATTATTCAGATTTTATTGCTTTTTCAGCCTTGAGTCATTCCGGTGATATAAAAATATGAAGACAATAATGGTGAAGAAGTACCTTATGTCTTCCCATCATAAAAACATACCAGAATGCTTTTAATGAAATATTTGAAAAAACTGGTATATAAAACAAGTTTGTCTTACCCTAAACCTTCTTTACAAAACAAATCTAAACAAGATTAGTAAATACATCCTCTTAAAGCATTTTAAAGTCTGCCTATAGTATTGTTAAGTGAAAAAAAAGTTCATAAACGTATTTTGAGAATGTTCAAGTATTTTTTGTCTGATATCAAAAGTATACATTTAAAGATAAAACCCTGTCACTGAAGGTCCCTACTCATCAACTACTGGTAATTCCAGCTTTGTCAAGAACACTTAACTAATAGAGAAAAATACATAGCTCAGATAAGTTCAATAAATGTTTATGCTACTTTTGGATATGCTTAACAAACTAAATAAGGTTAAAACATTTTATTAATATCTTTGAAATAGCCATTATGATATGCCTGAAAAATGGTGAATAGCTTTGGAGAAATGTATGGGTAAAGGGATATCTGAAATTTCAAATGACAAATATTTCTAGAAAAATAAAAACAAAATTGCCTTATTTATTTTTGATTTTTTTCATTTGACCTTTTATTACATTGCATTAATGTAATAAAAGAGATCTCTAGGATCTCTGTTATCATACAATGGAATTATTAATAGTGACTGTCCTTGGTCTCAGAAACAGTGTTGTCAATACGTCATTGTTCTTCGTACACTTTATCAGGTAATGTAAGTTCCTTGTATGGCTATGTCTTCCTCAACCAATAAAAGGTGGTGACATGTTCATCAAGTTTTTTCTGACTTGTTGATCATATGATGTTTCTTCTTTTTTCTTTTAATGTTGTAAATTATACAACAAAATTTTAAAATAATCATTTATTTATAGAATAAGACTTTTTTACCATGTATTATTTTATATAGTTTTTAATATCAAATTTTATTCTAGATATAGGGAGTACATGTGCAGATTTGTTACATAGTAATACACATGATGCTGAGGTTTGGAGTATGGATCTTGTCCTTCAGGTAGTAAACTACCCCATAGATAGTTTAGTGCCCCCCACCACACTTTACCCGCTAGTAGTCCACAGAGTCTATTGTTTCCATATTTATGTCTATATATGCTCAATGTTAATGACACAAGATTCTTTTGGTACCGCTTCACCAGCCAGAAATTTCTGCAGCTGCCATGACCTCTGCCCAGGGCCTGGCTCGTACCCAACCGGCTTGCTCCGTCTACTGGGTCCGGCAGGCGGCACTCAGCTGCGATACCAGCCTGGATCTCGCGCCTGCACAGGGACTCCACAGTCGGCTGTAGCTGAGCCAGGCACAGCCCAGGAGGTTTTTGTATTGTGCACTGGCATCTAGAGGAGGGGAAACAGTGGCACCCGAAAACAGAGATGCCAGCAACTGCGGAGCCTCAAGGGGTGTCAACCTTTTGCTCAGGGAGTCCTGAGGTCTGAGCCACCAGGGAATGCCACAGCTCGCTCTCCCTCCCTCATGTCCGCCGCCCATGGCTTGGGAATAGGGGCGTGTTATAGCTCTGGCTCGGGGAATTCCGAGGTCTGCGCCCTCAGAAGGGTCACAGCTCTTCACTCCCGTAGTCCGGCAAATGAGAGTGTGTCACAGCGCTTTTCATTCATGCTGTCCACGGCTTGAGAAGCCAGACAGGAGTATGTTATGGCCCTTTTTTGCTCCTGCCTTTCAGCGGGTTCCAGGTACTTGTCCACGACCAAAAAGAAAGGAGCTATGTGGACACCGGAGAGTGAGCAAGGGAGAGAAGAATGTTATTAAGCAACAGAAAAGCTCTCAACAATGACAGGGGACCCAAAGTGGGTAGCCCTCTGTGTGAGAGCGGGCCCGAAAGTGGGTAGCCGCCTGTGAGGCTGAGTCTGGGGTTTTTGTAGGTTTGGAATCAGGAGGCATGGGCTGGAGCCTTGGGAAAGGTAACATTCTATTGGTTAAAGAATATTATTCAGAAAGCACCAATTGGGAAAGAGTGGGCAAACAGGAATAGTTCTCACTCTGGTTGTGGACTCTGTCAGGAACCGGCAGCTCGGTTTTCAGGCTCAAAATTGCCCTTTGGTTTGAATGCCAGGTTTCACTGGGGACCCGCCCCTCTCTGCCTAGGAATTTGTCTGTCTCTTACCTCTATCATTAACTCCTACTTATGAGTGAGAATATGTGGTATTTGGTTTTCTGTTCCTGCATTAGTTTGCTTAGGATTATGGCTTCCAGCTCCATCCACGTTGCTTCAAAGTACATGATTTCACTTTTATGACTGCATAGTATTCCATGGTGTATATGTATTACATTTCCTTTATCAAGTCTAACAATTATGGGCACCTGTGTTGATTTTATGTCTTTGCTATTATAAATAGCACAACAATTAACGTAACGAATCCATGTGTCTTTTTAGTAAGATAATTTATTTTCCTTTAGGTATATGCCCAGTAATGGGATAGCTGGTTTGAATGGTAGCTCTAAGTTCTTTGCTTGATTTATTAAAATGTTATGAAGAAGTTCTGCATTCATGTTCATGGGAGATATTCAAAGGAATGTTTTTGAGTTCTGTATTATGCTTGTCAACTTCTGATGTAAAGGTCATGTTAGTTATGTAAAATTAGTTGCTTGCTAAAATCTGAAAAAAATAATTATAAGATTGATGTTATTTCTTTTTAAAAATATAGAAGATATCTATTAGAAACCCTTTGGACCTGGAATTTTCTAATTGTTTATTAAATAATGAATTCATTTTTATAAAATATATCATGTCAGATTTCCTATTCCTTTTCCGTAAGATTCAGGGTTTTTGAGGAATTACTCTATACAGACAAATTATTGGTCAAAGAAAACCTGAGAAATAAATTGACTTTTTCCCACTCATTTTGGTGGTGATTATTTGCACTCTTTTATCGATCAGATTTTATAATTTATCAATTTGACAAACATATTAGCATTGTCATTTTTCTCTATTGCATTTTGCTGCTTTTTCACTGGTGCCTTCTGTTTTACTTTTTTTCCTTTATGGTTTTTGTTTGGTCGATTTTCTTTTTGTAGCTTTTTGAGACGTGAGTATAGTGTGTACATTTATTCAAAATTATAAAATTAAAAATATTAGAGATCTTATTAGCTAAATGTTTCAATTTATTAAGGGAAGAGTAATTCTTTAAAAATATGTATGTTACTTCACAAAACTTCCACAGATTACAATTAGCATAGCTACTATGAAAAGTACTTTATCAAAATATTAAAGCTTTTCATATTTTGGTTAAGCAACGTATGAAATAGAATAACTTTCTCATTCCATATGAGAAATGTTAAAAAGATCATTGAAGATATGACTTATCTATGCTTCCATGGATTCTATACTCCTGATCTGAAGTGTAAAACAGATGCAATGCTTAACAAAACTATATGGAGAAATATCAAACATCTGGGTTTGAGTTTATAAATCAAGGCCTACACTACAAAAGTGTGAATCATGGCTCGATTTAGGAAAAAAACATGCAAAAGTTAAAAAAAAAGAATTATAGCTCTGTGCATAATTCTTTATTGACTAGCTGATGAGATAGTGTGAAAATGCCGTGAAAGCTCTGGGTGAAAATAACTAAGTATCTTTAAATAGAAAGATACCATCATGCAAGTTGAAGCTTCCTTTTCCTTGAAGTTTAAACATTTTTTTCCTATTGGAAAGAAAAATAAAAGAAGAAAGAGATGTCAAATTTCTTAGCTCTCATAGAGAAGCAATGATCATCTTTTATTTCTTATCTTTAGTTCTTTGCAAAAAAATACATGTATAAATACTTTTTAAAATCATATGACACACACACATTGTAAATAGGATATAGATTGGGAGTAATTTCCCTGAAATTATTTGAGAAAAATTATAATTATCCTCTTAAGATATTACTTAATAACATCATCTATGATAGCAAAGTATAAAACTGATTAAAATGACATGAGAGATGTACATAGTTAGAACCTGTGTAAATTAGGTATATTTAAAATATATATTTAATATGATACTAGCCAATGAGAGACTCATATTTATTTAGAGAAACCCACATTGTGAGTGATGTCTGAGGAAATGTTTGATTAGGAGCAACAGCGTATCTTTGAAAGAAATGAACAGATCTTAAAAAAATGAAGGCAAAACAACCAGCTGCTAGTCCTGCTGTGAATTACCCAGTAACATTCACATACTAGCTCCAACAAAGCATGCAGTTCTACTCTGACTATAGTGCTTTGCATTACATAAATAAGTACAATTATCAACATACAGATAATCTGAATTACCTATCAATTCATTAACATCAATTTGAAATAAGAAATGTATTGTTGATCCTACATGCATACCTGAGCTTATGCTGCCTCATGATAATAAACATACTGTTACCTCAAATTGTTATTAATTTAAGAGGCACCACTTGTGCCATGTCAACTCTCTTGGTTATATGTCATACTAACAATGAATATGAACATATATTCTGGAATTATGGGCCAGGGTTCAAAGGCAAGTTGGCCTTTTACTAGCTTTTGTATCTTAGGCAGGTTCCTAACACTTTAGTCAACTTTTGTAACATCTCTATTTTTTAATTATTTTTTTATCTGTAAAGACGAGCCTAATTATAGAAGATGTTTTTTAGAGCTAATGTAAGGATCAAATAACACACTAATTGACAAATTTGATAAGAGTTCAACAAATGTTAAATGTTTTTATGGACTCCCTTAAGTGATTTTATACATTCATAAGAGTCGATATTGTACAATACATAATAAATGCTTATTATTTGATAGTGTTTTGTGGTTAAAAACAGTAGTCATTAAGTGAAACTGCCTGGGTTTGAATCTTGGCTCTGCCAGTGTGTAGGTAGTTTTGAGCAAATTATGTAACACTTAGCATTACTATGATGATTAAATAACAATCATTTATAAAATTTTTAGAACGGTGACTTGAGCATATGGCAATACCTAAGAGATCTTAAAACTTAACGAAACTGCCGGGTGCGGTGTCTCATACCTGTAATCCCAGCACTTTGGGAAGCCAAGGCTGGTGGATCACGAGGTCTGGATATCGAGACCATCCTGGCTAACACGGTGAAACCCTGTCTCTACTTAAAATACAAAAAATTAGCCGGGTTTAGGGTCTGGGGGCGGGCACCTGTAGTCCCAGCTACTCGGGAGGCTGAGGCAGGAGAATGGCGTGAACTCGGGAGGCAGAGCTTGCAGTGAGCTGAGATCGCGCCACTGTGCTCCAGTCTGGGCGACAGAGAGAGACTACGTCTCAAAAAAAAAAAAAAAAACTTAATAAAACTATGATTATGAAATCACAATATTAATAATAATATGATAATTATAATTACTTAACTTAGACACAAATTCAATACTTAAACTTGAGAAGACATTTCTCTTTTAAATATGCTTTGTTTTAAGTGAGAGAGATGGAGGGAAAAAAGTCACCCATGCCGTAATACGCAACAATTCTGTCTACTGTATCAGATCTATTGCACAACACTGTGTATTAAGACAATGGAGCATCACCCATTAAGATGTCTCAATTAATTATGGCTTAGACCATATAGACTCACTTTTAAAACAAGATAAAATAGCAATGTTTATTGTATAAAAGCAAATTAGGCGATAGGATTTTCCCTATCATTAAGTTGGTCTTATTCATTTGATTGTACATATACCTTCCTGAGTGAAAAAGAGAAAAATGTAGTTGTAAGTGTGATTAAAGGAGATTTACCCCCATTGCTGATGCAAACCCTTGGAAGCAAGTGTCAAATGTGAATTTAACGTTTTTCATTGACTGCGGTAGAAAAAAATACATAAGTATCTATCATACTTACAGACTTTTATCCATGATATATATAGATATCAGAAAGAAGTATTAATAATATTCCTTTTAAGTAGAATAAATTTATTAGGTTGTACAGTACAATAAGCCATTTTCTTCTATATTATTATAATTTCTAAAGGTTGAGTAAACAGTACTTAAACATTCTCAAGGATTCTAAAAAAATGACTTAAAAAATAAACAAATTTCCCATATATAATTTTCTAAACACTTATTTAAATATTACATTAAATAATAATTTCAGGCCCGGTGTGGTGGCTCACCCCTGTAATCCCATCACTTTGGGAGGCTGAGGCTGGTGGATCACTTGAGGTCAGGAGTTCAAGACCAGCCTGGCCAATGTGGTGAAACCCTGTCTCTACTAAAAATACAAAAATTAGCTGGGCATGGTGGTTTGCACCTGTAATGCCAGCTACTCCGGAGGCTAGGACTCAAGAATCAGTTGAACCCAGGATGTGAACCTAGCTGAGATTGTGCCACTACACTCCAGCCTGGGCCATATAGCAAGACTCTGTCTCAAAATAAATAAATGAATAATAATTGTAACAGAAGTAACAGTTATAATAATAAAAATGGCATTTCTATAATAGAAGATTTAAAGACATTATAAAGTACTGGTTGAAGTTTTCACTTTTTAATTCCCTTAGGACATTTGTTGTATTCATCAAACTTCTCTCTGTAAATTCATTTGCATATATTCAAATTTCTGATTTTAATGAAGAAAAAAATGTGTGTATGCTACTTAGTAATTTTGAAACTTATAGTATGCAACTTCGCATTGTTTGGATTTACAATGCTTCAATTTTAATACTTCATTATATTTATTTTATTCAAATCTACAAGTATCTCAGTATAGTACTCATTGCAAGTATTTAAAACTTGGTATTAATCATTAAAATTTGAAAAAATCTCATTTTATACTTAGTATGTTTCCAGAAAATTATGTACATGTAATATGTCTTATTCTTTGTTTCATGGAGTGCAGCTGTTTACAAACAAAATAAGTATACTTTTTCTATAAGAATGAGCTAAAGCAAATTTTGTGAAATATTGTCAATTTCATGTGTATAATGGTTACACAAATCTGATGTTTCAAGAAAATCTGTATTTGAGAAAGATGACTTTATTTAAATTAAGGATTTGACTATAATAATGCTGGATTTCTCGACAATTTCTGATAAGTTGGAATATACCTAAAAATTTTATCTTACTTTTAGAAAATTAAATTATACAAATAATTTGACTTTGTGTGTACGGTATATTAAAATTTGTTATGATTTTTGTTTTGCTAAGAATAAATATTGTGTTAAATGTTACATACAATTTATTTCAGGTAATATTGCTTTCTAAATTTTTTCAGTGCAGCCAAATCTCAGGCGTTTATTTTTAATGAGGGCGCCAGAGCACAGAACAGTAAGAACAGCAGTAACTAATGACATAATTGACCATAATTTCCAGATTTGTCCACCACTTTTATTCATTTTGACCTTTTGGATATCTAGCAAGGTGAGTAGTTGTATCTATACACTCTCTCTCTCTCTCTCTCTCTCTCTTTCTCTCATATATCTATGTAGATATAGAAAAAGATAGATAAAATGAGAGTCTTTAAGAGAAAAGAGACTCATTATGTTTTATTGCTAATACATTTCCTAATAGCCTTCCACTTTCTCACTATCTGCTTAGTCCAAACATTTAAACGTTCTGATTTACAGCACTACAGAAATTTTTATTTTCCCCTTTATATATTAATTATATATATATTTTATTGTAATCTATCATATATGTTCTTTAATATCATTAAGTCTTGTAGGATTTTTAATTCAGTTACATTTTTCTTGCTAGTAGAAATAGAAATAAGATCACCATCAATACACAAATGTGTATTTTATCATTCCTCTTAAATGTATTTAACATTAGTATGAAAATAAGAACTTATGAGAGATATATATAAAAATTATATGTAACTAAACAGACATGCCTTCTTTCTTGTCTTTTCATTCCAAAGTAAAATTCAGATAAAAAAAATTTTTCAAAAGCACAATTTAAGTTGATATGAGAAAGGCTATCATGTATGTTTAAATTGGGCAAATGAAAATTGAAAATCTAAATATCAAATATCAGTTACAAAACTTTATTGAAGTTTAATTGTATAAGAGATCCATGTCAGATGTATGTATCAACTCATTAAATATGTTTTAATTCTATGCTTATAAATTTAAGAAATAGATTTTCTTTCTTATGTTGGATCCTAGGGGAAATCACAAAGTAATAAGATAGTGTTTGAAGAAAAGTTAATTTAAGAAATTAAATTATCCAGTACAATAAAATTCACACTAAGTGACATTTACCCAATACAACATAGTATTTAACATATTATGTGGTTACTGTAAATTAATTCTACTCTGATTATTTTATTAATTTATCTTGCTCAGCAAAATAAAAACAACATACCACAGAACTGCTCAAACCTTTGTCACTGATTAATAAGTAATTCAGCTAGGTTGTAATTTTTACATAACCATCTACCTGTTATAAGTATTGCTGTTAGACTTTGTAGGCACATGGTGCATCATAATAATTTGGAAAATAAATGATATCTTTGAAATCTGAAAAGGCATTTATTATTTTGCCCAAGGTATATTCATTTCATTTCTTTTCTGTCCTTTCTGTGTATCCCAAACATATCGTTACAGGAGAAGCTTAAATTTTGACTTTTTGAAATGTATTTCAATTTAAATATTAGTTTAAATTAAAAGATAACTCAAAATTAAACTTTTATTTATTTTCATAAACCAGGCATTTAATCTTTAATTTTGACATATCTGTCAGAAATAGCCTTAAGTACTTTAGTTCAACATATATTTATCAAATAGCTACTGTGTATCAAGCAATGTTTTAAAGACTGGAGATGCAAAACTTATTGAGCCGTGTTCTTTAAACTGTTGAGAACTAATATCTATGTAAAGAAACAAACATGTCAAGAGATACTGGGAATATGGATACACTAAGACAATATTTTGCATAGTAATTTAAAGTACTAGAGTGATGCACAGGTAGGAGAGTACGAATAAAATTAAAGAAGTTGGAAATAATATGAATATAGAGAATGGCATAAAATTCCCTATGACTAGAGTCAGAAGCTAAAGGAAGAATAGACAGGTAAGATAGTGGAAGATATTCTTTTTAGCGAAGGAAATTTTTGAAAAGTAGATTGTGGTATTATGAACTTATATAAACTATATAAAAGAAATAATAGTGTCGGTGAGAACAGAGATTTAAACTTTTGAAAAGTTATTTAATTAATATAACAGAAAAATACCAGAAGTGATATTCAATTGAAATTTTACTATTGGAAATGTGCTAGGGGGATTAATTTGCCCTAAAAAATAAATATGGACTCATCAGTGCGTGAAGGAGTTTCACACGTCTTTTCCACTTCCTTCTCAAAATATGCCTATAAATTAAGCACCAACCCCTTTATTTGATAGATGAGAATGAATATTTAAAAATTAAATGGTATACCTGGAATCATATGCCAGTGTGTTTCAATGAGGCTTTCCCTCCTGGTTTCTGATTCTAATCTTATATTAGCCTCACGAAGACCTCTCCAGATACAGAGAGACAATGGATTATTTTATAAAGTTACTGTGATAATTAAAGTATTTATTTACTATCAAAAACACTTCATGATTTTATTTTATTTAAATAGATTTACATCTAGGGAGGACCCCGATATTAGTACATCTCCACGGTGTGGTTGAAGATATGCTAAATATTCCTTCATGTTCCATTGCTAATGGGTAATAGCATGATCTTAGTTACAAAGTTGAGTAAAATATTTCCTTACTTTTGAGCAAAAAAAAAATATTGTAAGATGTATCAACACCTTTAGGTATAAAAGCAGGCCCATTTCTTTCACTTTAAGCCTTAAATATAATCAAGCATTTAAGAAACAAAACAAAATAAACTAAAAACCACATGAATTTATATGAGCCAGATTTTCCCCAGAACCTATGCACACAGCTTTGACATCCTTTACATCTGCTTACATCTGTCATGTTTAATAAATTTTTCAATAAATACATGTTTCCTGTCTCTGGTGAACTGCAAAAGTATAGGAACTCGTGCACATTTAACCTTGGTAGATACGGAAAAGTTGGATTGGGGTATGGAGTTAAAGGCAAAAGTCAGTCACCATTTTGTCACCATATAGTGATCTAAAAGAATTACCATTGTGATATCATTAGCAGTTTCTTATATAAATGTTACGTTTGAAGCATTTTTATTTTCTCAAATATTATACCCTCATTAGCACATAGAGTTGCCTCTTAGTGTAAAATTTTACTGTTTGTTTTGCTCCTTTAATGAGGTCTCCTGCAAAATTCATTGTTGTTTTGGTAAATTTAAAGTAAGTATTAAGAACAAATTTGAACAATTATTTTAAAAAAGATTTCAAAAAGACAAACTTAATTTTCATTTCTCTAACCTTTGCAGCTCAGGTTTGGGCATCCTTTGATACGTAAATTATTTTTATAAAAGATGAACTTCCTTTCTTCCTCTGTGCTTTCCTTCCTTCATGTTTTTTTTTTCTTTTCTTTTCTTTCTTTCTTTTTTTTTTTTTTAACATTCTTTTGCTTTAAATTCTAAAGCCTCTGTAAGGTTAAATCTCATTAACTTATTTAGCATATCATGCAAAATATATTATTGCTAGACACACTTTTTGTGTGTATGTCTGAGAAGCCTTCTCTCTTACAACTAAACAAAACTTGTTCTTTAATCTATTTATTATGGCTGTACCTAATTAGTATATAAGAACAGATATAGTGTATTAGTGCAGAGTACTGATGTTGTCTTGAAATAACAGAGGGAACCATTTATGAATAGTTTGATTTTTCATAGACAAAGAAAGAGGAGCAACTTCCAAGGACAGAATAACAAAAGTGAATCTCAGGACTAATATCTTTTGTTAATCAGTGTAGAAGTAAAAAGTCAAACAAATTTTATGATAAAAATTTATCTTGGAAACTAAATGATAAAACAGACTTGACATTGAAAGTGACCTATATTGTGTTTAAACTTCTCCACTTCCTAGGACAGTGAACCTTGTGCCAAACGAGTAGACCTTAAGCACAGAATGATCTTATTTTTCACATTATAATATTTTTTACTAATATTATCAGTGATTTGACATGCTCTTGGTGACAATACCTAATTTATTTTGAAACTCAAATGACATTAATGGAGAACATAAGAGTTTGATGTTTACCAAAATGGATCATAGGTTAAAACAAAGTTGAGATGTGCTCATTTGAACATACATTGGGACTTTAATTATAGAATGATTACAAAAACTTGAATGCAGTAATATCATTCTCAGCTGGTTTACTTAGAAGGATGCATATTTTGTATGAAATTCATTAGCCAATGACCTTGAATGTACATAGCTCCAAAAAGGTAAGGGGAATCTGGGGTCCTTTCCTGAAATCCCTACATACCACTATTTTATCACATATTCATCTCTTTCCAAAGAAAAAAGATAATTTTTCTATCTTTTTCTTTTTAAAATATATGTTTTTATTTTTAAAATTAGTTAGAATTAATTAATATAATTAATTTTGCAATTCATCTTTCAAAATTTTAGAATTTTAATTGATTTTCAGAATTTCTGGAATTGTGCTTGATTGATTTTATAAGGTTTGAATCACATTAGTGGATTGTTAAATTATAAATTATATTGGACACATTTATTTATATTTTGAAATTTGAACTATTTTTCTGATATAAGTATTTTATTCTGAGGCATTATGCTTCAGGGTCAAAACAACGACCCGGTTTCATGTTGTTGAAGAATAGCCAATAGTAAGGCACAACCCAACTCACTTTTTATGGCTGTCATTTGTTTTCCATCAGCAGGCTAAGTGGCAACTGTGGGTAATGAAGAGGGAAAAGCGGGTAGAAATTCTTTTCTCCATGCCTAGACCACCATTCATTCCCAGCTGATGCACTTATGGGACATGTGTTCTATCATTTTCCCAAAATCTGCACAAAAAGGTGTAGCCACCGTATGGTTCATGCGACAATCCCCAGGTCAGTTCCGTGCACAGAGAGAGATTCAGAAGGTTAACTCTTATATCCTAATTGGAAGCCTGAGTGCTTTCGATAAACCTCACGTTTTTGATTTATAATTGCCTCAGCCCTATTCTAATTGATAACACCCAAAGTTGCATAGGACACTTTATGATTAGTTTTACAATTTAACTATTTTTATCGTTTTTTCACCAATAAATTTATGGTCTGACTAGTACTTTCCAAAATGTTTACAACTTTAGGGAACAGAGAGTGCTTATCTCTTGGGCGACGTAGCCACTTGCTGGTATTTGGGAGCAGCAAATTTCTTACAGTGGCTCATCAATAATTTAAGCACACTATATATCAAAACATACATAATTTTAGCATATATTAAATTATTTTTAAATGCATAATTTGATCCATGATTCTTTGAATTCATGTTTTTCAAAAAGTCACAATAATGCAGAAAATGTAAGTAAAAAGCATTACACTATATGTTAAAGTAATGCTTGAGGGATGATCATATGAAGGCTATTTTCCCAAAAGCTTACCCTTTCTGGTTTACTGGTTCTAAATGATTTCAGTTATGCAGACCTTTCCCTTGTAGCATCCCAGATTTTAAATTTCCTCATTTCTGTTACTTTGCTGTATTAATGACACTTCAATTCTCAGAAAATAAATGAATGAATCAATCCTTTCATGTTGGTTTTTTTCTCTCTTACTCTTTTTATGTGGTATATTTATTTTACTTATATAAATCCATAATAGTATGCTTTATATATGTGTTTGAATAAACATTGAAGTTAATTTTAGCCTGAGCTTTCCATATTTTACAATGAGGACTGATATACTACAGATTAAAAATGATTTCTTTATCTCTTTTGAACGTTCTTAAATATCTATGGCTAAAATAGTTTCATTTATTCTAACTCACCCATTGTTCATTTGTCAGAGGACCTTTGTGAGAGCTAAAGTTTAATTGCTTGGATTTTTTAATAAACAGTTAATTATTTGATTTTTTTGTACAGGAAGTATATACCATACATACTAAAGTAAATAATTTGCCTCTGTTTTTATCTTTCATCATTTAATGATTCATAGGTAATTTAATTAGTTTTTTCAATATTGTAACCTTTAATATGAACTAAAATCAACTACAGAGATTATAAAATATGAATAAATATGAGTTTGAGTAATTAATATTAAACTTAACAAAAATATTCTGAAACAAAGAATATGAATAAAAGAAGTAACATAATGTCTGCTGTTTATCCAGATATCAGTGAGGATAATATTTACTTTTTTCATTTATCAACTAAGCTATTGTGTAAGAAATCTCTGACAATTCAGATATTTCAAAAAATTAAGGAGGAATAAAACATAGGACAATTTCTAATATTTCACTGATACATTCAACCAAGGATACAATATTAAGCTGCATATTGAATATATTTGTGACATATTTATCATAAGTCTGTCAAAGACTCTTCAGTTTATTTAGTTTAAAATGGTACCTCATACATTTGACATGGGAAAATAAAAACTCTCTATGAAAAAGAAATTTAAGAGTAGTACATAGCAGATAGTCTGCAACCAAAGCAAAAATAGACAAATGGGATCACATCAAGCTAAAAAGCTTTTGCACAGCAAAGGAAACAAT
>NW_012103787.1:1562355-1564851 GCF_000951045.1 Mandrillus leucophaeus
TCGGCTCACTGCAAACTCCGCCTCCCGGGTTCACGCCATTCTCCTGCCTCAGCCTCCCGAGTAGCTGGGACCACAGGCGCCCGCCACCACGCCCGGCTAATTTTTTTTTTATTTTTAGTAGAGACGGTGTTTCACCGTGTTAGTCAGGATGGTCTTGATCTCCTAACCTTGTGATCCTCCCGTCTCGGCCTCCCAAAGTGCTGGGATTACAGGCGTGAGCCATCGTGCCCGGCCTTGAAGAAAACTTTTAAAGGATTTTCTCCACATGTCAGGACCTATGAAGCTATAGTGTTTAGGACTCCTAGGTACTGCCAGACTAGAGAAAGAAACTGATGGAATCAAATAAAGAACTCAGAAACAAGCCTACATACTTCTAGGGACAATATTTAAATGAGGTTTGCAAATTAACAAAGAAAGAACAGACATTCTCATGCACAATACTAGGATATTTGAGTAGTAAATAAGAAAGCTGGGATCTTTCTTTCTACAATATACCGTATTTAATTCCACAGAGAATAAATGTGGCGATTTAAAGGACAACCTATCAAGCTTTAGGAAATGATTACTATTTTCATAAACTTAGAGTAAAAATATGTATATATTAAAACAAAATATAAAAATTATCATTAAGAAAATAATTACTTTTGACTTTATAAAAGGTAAGAATTTTTTGCTTATCAAAATTATTATTAAACACAATGAGAAAAAATATTTTCCACTCTTAAAATCAACAAATGAAAAAATATTCAGTGTCTATAAACTAACTCTACAAATTAATAAGAGAGAAAACAAACTAATCAAAAGAAATACCAGCAAAATATTGGCATTTTAAAAGAGAAAATATGTAAGGACAATTTTAAATGGTACCTAATATCAAACTGAATACAGATTATTAATGACAGAAAAATGAAAATTGGGTAATACTAATGTTTGTGATGATGTGGAACAAAGACAAACTTTATACACTTTTAAGAGAAGAAATGTTACAACTGATGTGGTGTGATGGTTAATGCTGAGTGTCAATTTGATTGGATTGAAGGATGCAAAGTATCAATCCTGGGTGTGTCTGTGAGGGTGTTGCCAAAGGAGATTAATATTTGAGTCAGTTAATTTGCAGAAAAAGGCAGACCCACCCTAAATCTTGGTGGGCACCATCTAATCACTTGCTAGCAAGGCTAGAATATAAAGCAGGCAGAAAAACATGAAAGGATTAGACTGACCTAGCCTTCCAGCCTACATCTTTCTCCTGCATTGGATGCTTCCTGCTTTGAACATCGAACTCCAGGTTTTTCAGTTTTGGGACTCAGACTGGTTCTACTTGAACCTCAGCTTGCAGACAGCCTATTGTGGGACCTTGTGATTGTATTAGTTAATACTTAACAAACTCTCCTGTTTACTCCTGATTCACTGCTTGTGAAAGGCAAGTAGTTTAGTGACTCTATACGTTATTCTTTGACAATATGTGGAGAACCAAGGAACATAATGAAGCTAGTTAGTTGCTCCTAAGTTCAGTGGACAAAGTGATGAAAGAAATAATAAACTCAGAGATTCTAACTCCCAGCTTCGGAAGCAGACACTAAACCTTAAATCTGCTAAGATTACCCTGAGGGAGAGTCTTATCTCTTATAGAGAAAGGGCTGAAATTGTGGAAAAACAGGCCCAAGCTGTTATCATGAGAGTGGCTGACCTTCAATTAAAGGTGCATCCACAGCCATGCCAGGTATCTACTGTTAAAGTGAGGACGTTGATTGGAAAATAATGGGACCCTGCAACTGGGAATAGGGATGTGTGGGAGGACCCTGATGAAGCTGGGGACACTGAGTTTGCAAACTCTGATGAACATTTTTCACCAGAAGGAACAGCTTCCCCATTCCCAGTAATGGGAACATTCTCCCTCCTTGACCCATACTGCCATCAGCCTTTCTGCCTTTGTCTGAAGAGAAACCCTGCGCTGACGAAGGCAACAATAATGCCCTCACCTGAGGCAGTTGCCAGGCAAGATAATGTTAATTCTCCTCAGGAGCCACCCCCAAAACCCCTGTTTGCCTCTAGACCTATAACTAGACTAAAGTCCTGGCGTGCTCCTAAAGGTGAGGTTGAGAGTGTGAACTAAGAGAAGGTGTGCAACACTCAAAAAAAACTGCTTGAGTTTTCTAATTTATATAAGAAGAAATCTGGAGAATAGGCATGGGAATGAATATTAAGGTATGGGATAATTGTGGAAGGAACATAGAGTTGGGTTATGAATTTACTAATTTGGGCCCACTAAGTAGGAACTCTGTATTTAATCTTGCAGCTCAAGGAGTTAAAAAAAGGTTCTAATAGTTTATTTGCTTGGTTCGCTGAAATGAGGATTAAAAGACAGCCCACCGTGAGTGAGCTGGAAATGCCTTATCTCCCTTGGTTTAATGTAGAGGAAGGGATCTAAAGGCTTAGGGAAACTGGGATGCTGGAGTGAATTAGTCACTTAAGACTTACTAGTTCCAGCTGAAAGGG
>NW_012103787.1:1564901-1583443 GCF_000951045.1 Mandrillus leucophaeus
TAGAGAAAGGGCTGAAATTGTGGAAAAACAGGCCCAAGCTGTTATCATGAGAGTGGCTGACCTTCAATTAAAGGTGCATCCACAGCCATGCCAGGTATCTACTGTTAAAGTGAGGACGTTGATTGGAAAATAATGGGACCCTGCAACTGGGAATAGGGATGTGTGGGAGGACCCTGATGAAGCTGGGGACACTGAGTTTGCAAACTCTGATGAACATTTTTCACCAGAAGGAACAGCTTCCCCATTCCCAGTAATGGGAACATTCTCCCTCCTTGACCCATGCTGCCATCAGCCTTTCTGCCTTTGTCTGAAGAGAAACCCTGGGCTGACTAAGGCAACAATAATGCCCTCACCTGAGGCAGTTGCCAGGCAAGATAATGTTAATTCTCCTCAGGAGCCACCCCCAAAACCCCTGTTTGCCTCTAGACCTATAACTAGACTAAAGTCCTGGCGTGCTCCTAAAGGGGAGGTTGAGAGTGTGAACTGAGAGAAGGTGTGCAACACTCAAAAAAAACTGCTTGAGTTTTCTAATTTATATAAGAAGAAATCTGGAGAATAGGCATGGGAATGAATATTAAGGTATGGGATAATTGTGGAAGGAACAGAGTTGGGTTATGAATTTACTAATTTGGGCCCACTAAGTAGGAACTCTGTATTTAATCTTGCAGCTCAAGGAGTTAAAAAAAGGTTCTAATAGTTTATTTGCTTGGTTCGCTGAAATGAGGATTAAAAGACAGCCCACCGTGAGTGAGCTGGAAATGCCTTATCTCCCTTGGTTTAATGTAGAGGAAGGGATCTAAAGGCTTAGGGAAACTGGGATGCTGGAGTGAATTAGTCACTTAAGACTTACTAGTTCCAGCTGAAAGGGACCAGAGGATATACACTTGACCAATGCCTTGCAAAATAGATTTGTGAGGGTAACACCTGCATCTTTGAAGGGCCCTGTAATTTCTCTTTTCTGCATGTCAGAGCTAATAGTGGGAACCACAGTCACTCAACTACAAAATTTAAATACAATGGGAATAATTGGATCCCAAGGTGGCAGGGGCCAGTGGAATCACTCAACCATCAAAAGCAAGGTGGTCATAGCTACAGTGATAGACAGCAGAGGCAAATGGCAATCAGAATAGTCTGAGTCTTGTAGCGCTCTGGTATTACCTAATTAATCAAAGTGTTCCTGGAATTGAAATTGATAGGAAGACTGCTGCATTCCTATTTAATTTAAATAAGCAAAAAACTTCTAGGTCAAATGGACAAAAGATTAATTTGAATTATTTAAAAAAAAAAATCATGACTGGTCAATAAATTTCCAGACTTGAGCCATTTTACAAACCCAGAACCCCTTAAGTCAAGGGGAAGCTGGGTCACCTTGAAGAAAGACCCCACTACACTACTGATAATTTATGCAGTGAATCTTTCTCCCATCCTTCCCCAAGGAAACCTCCAGCCTTTTATCAGGGTAACTGTGCATTGGGGAAAGGGAAATGAATAGATATTTCAGGGACTACTGGACACTGGATCTGAGTTGACATTGATTCCAGGGGACACAAAACGTCATTGTGGTCCTCCAGTCGAAGTAGGGGCTTATGGAGGTCAGCTAATTAATTGAATTTTAGCTCAGGTCTGACTTACAGTGGGTCCAGTGGGTCCCTGTACTCATTCTATGGTCATTTCCCCATGGCCAAAATGCATAATTGGCATAAACATACTTAGTAGCTAGCAGAACCCCCACATTGGCTCCCTAACTGGTAGGGTAAGGGCTATTATTGGGGGAAAGGTCAAATAGAAGCCATTACATCTGCCCCTACCTAGAAAATCAAAAGTAAATAAAAAACAGTATCACATCCCTGGAGGGATTGTGGAGATTAGTGCCACCATCAGGGACTTGAAAGATAAAGGGGTGGTGATTCCCACCATATCTCTATTTAATTATCCCATTTGGCTTGTGCTGAAGACAGATAGATCTTAGAGAATAACAGTGGATTATTATTGTAAGCTTAACCACGTGGTGACTCCAATTGTAGCTGCTGTACCAGATGTAGTTTTATTGTTTGAGCAAATCAACAAATCTCCTGGTATTTACTATACAGTCATTGACTAGGCAAATGCCTTTTTCTCCATTTCTGTCCACAAGGCCCACCAGAAGTAATTTGTGTTCAGCTGGAAAGGTCAGAAGTATACCATTACTGTCCTACCTCAGGGGTACATCAACTCTCTGGTTTTGTGTCATAAGCTTAGTAAGAGATCTTGATCACTTTTCATTTCCACAGGATTATCACGCCAATGTAATGGACCAATGTAATGGACCAATGTAATGGACCAATGTAAATAGGTCAACAAGTCACCATATAACTTAACTGCCTGTCATGAACTGGGTGCTTTCTAACCTATCCAACCATAAAGTGGGTCATGCACAGTGGCATTCTATCATCAAATAAAAGTGATATATAAGAGATCTGCCTTAAGCGGGTCCTGAAGGTACAGGTAAGCTCCATGAGGAAGTGATTCAAATGCCCACGGTCTCTATTCCTGCCGCCTTCCTTCTCTCCCCCAGCCTGCATTGATGGCTTCATGGAGAGTTCCCTATTAACATATGGCAGAGGAATAGAAGAATTAGGCCTCATTCACATATGGTTCTGCATGTTATGTAGGTACCACCCAAAAGTGGACAGCTGCAGCACTGCAGCCCCTTTCTAGGACATGCCTGAAGGACGACACTGAAGGGACATCCTCCCCATAGGAAGAACTTCAACCAGTGCACCTGGTTGTGCACTTTTCATGGAAGGAGAAATGGCCAGATGCGCAATTATATACTGATTCATGGGCTGTAGCCAATGGTTTGGCTAGATGGTCAAGGACTTGGAAAATGCATGAATGGAAAATTAGTGACAAATAAATATGGGGAAAAGATAAATGGATGGAACTTTCTGAGTGGTCAAAAACTGCGAAGATATTTGTATTCCATGTAAGTGCTGATCGATGAGTGACCTCAGCAGAGGAGATTAATAATTAAGTGGATAGGATGACCTGTTCTGTGGACACCACTCAGCCTCTTTTCCAAGCCACCCCTGTCATCGCCCAATGGGCCCATGAACAAAGTGGCCATGGTAGCAGCAATGGAGGTTTTGTATGAGCTCAGCAACATAGACTTGCACTTACCAAGGCTGACCTGGCTGTGGCCACTGCTGAGTGCCCAATTTGCCAGCAGCAGAGACCAACACTGAGCCCTCGATATGGCATCATTCCTCAGAGTGGTTAGCTGGCTACCTCATGGCAGGTCGATTATATTGGATCTCTTCCATCATGGAAAGGACAGAGATTTTTCCTCACTGGAATAGACACTTACTCTGGATGTGGGTTTGCCTGTCCTGAACCCAATACTTCTGCCAATACTACCATTCATGGACTCACAGAATGCCTTATCCACGGTCGTGGTATTCCACACAGCATTGACTCTAAACAACACACTCACTTTACAGCTAAAAAGTTGTGGCAGTGGGCTTATGCTCATGGAATTCACTGGTTTTAGCATGTTTCCCATCATCCTAAAGCAGCTGGAATGATAGAATGGTGTAATAGCCTTTTGAAGCCACAATTACAATGGCAACTAGATGACAATATTTTGCAGGCTGGGGCAAAGTTCTCCAGAAGGCCACGTATGCTCTGAATCACCATCCAATATATGGTACTGTTTCTCCCATAGTCAGGATTCACAGGTCCAGGAATCAAGGGGTGGAAGGACACCACTCATAATCACCCCTAGTGATACAATAACAAAATTTTTGCCTCCTGTTACCACGACGTTATGTTCTGCTGGCCTAGAGGTCTTAGTTCCAGAGGGAGAATTGCTGCCACCAGGAGACACAACAACAATTCCATTAGACAGGTGTTAAGATTGCCACCTGGACACTTTGGGCTCCTCCTACCTTTAAGTCAATAGGCTAAGAAGAGAGTTACAGTGTTGACAAGGCTGATTGACCCAGACTATCAGATGAAATCAATCTATTACTCCACAATGGAGGTAAGAAAGGGTGTGCATATAGGAGATCCATTAGGTCGTCTCTTAGTATTAACAAGCCCTGTGATTAAGGTCAAGGGGAAACTGCAACAGCCGAATCCAGGCAGGACTACACATGGCCCAGACCCTTCAGTAATGAAGGTTTGGATCATTCCACCAGGAAAAAAACCATGACCTGCTGGGGTGCTTGCTGAAGGCAAAGGGGATACAGAATACACTGAAGAAGGTAGTTATCATTACCATCTACGACAATGTAGATGCAGAAATGAGGACAGTAATTGTCATAAGTATTTCCTCTTTCTTTTGTTAAAGCATGTTTTTGCATGGATACACTTGCACTAAGAAAATATCTTCATTTTATTTCGTTTTTCCTTTATCACATGACATAAGATTTATTTACTTCACATCAGCATTTAAGTATTGTTAATTTTATGAAATAGTATTTGGGTTGGGGATTAATGTGTTTCCAGTTGTACAAAGGATAGTTGTATTATATTAGACGTAATTATGACCTTATTATTGTCTTTATTTGAAGATTATGTATGATCTCAGGAGATGTGTATGGGTTCCAGTTGACAAAGGATGGACTCGTGATGGTTAATATTGAATGTCAGCTTGATTGAGGATTTCTCCCCATTGTAGACCATATACAGTAACTTTCTCACATTGCCATGGCATTTTTAAACTGTCATGGCTCTGGTGGGAGTGTCTGTTAGCATACTAATGAATTATTGTTAGCATATAATGAGCAGTGAGGACAACTACGGGTCACTCTCACTGTCATCTTGTTTTGGGGGTTTTAGCCGGCTTCTTTACTGCAAACTGTTTTATCAGCAAGGTCCTTATGATGTGTACCTTGTGCCAACCTCCTAGCTCTTCCTGTGACTTAGAATGCCTGACCTCCTGGGAATGCAGCCCAATAGGACTCAGTCTCATTTTACCGAGCCCCTAGTCAAGATTGAGTTGCTCTGGTTCAAATATCTCTGACAATTCCTGCACTCAACTATATTGTAGAACTATTTATAATAGCTAAGTTATGGTAACAATCTAAATGTTCATCAAAAGATGAATACATCTCTTTTTAAAAAGTGCTATATATACACACTGGAATACCAATTCAAATTAAAAAAAAAGAATAAAATCCTGTCATTCACAGAAACGTGGATCGGACTGCGGGACGTACATTAAGCAAAATAAGTCAGGCACAGAAAGACAAATATGCATGTCATCATTCACACTTGAGAGCAAAACAAAAAAACAAACAAAAAAATGCACTTGTCTTTATTGACAAGTGCATATAAATCAATTTTACTTAACTTCAAGTGACTGCTGATTTATAGATAAAAATAAAAAAGAAACCCTCCTCATGGTCTTGTTTTTATAAATAGGAGAATTTTTTTAAAGTATCTGTTAATTTAGTAGCTATCAAAATCATTATTCTGCCAAAAAAAAAACTTGATGTAATGAATGAAAACTTTTGTAGAACAAGTCTTTCTCTAATGAATAATATATTTTTATTTATTTATTTATTTATTTATTTATTTATTTGAGATGGAATCTCGCTCTGTTGACCAGGCTGGAGTGCAGTAGCGCGATCTCAGGTCACTGCAACCTCTGTCTCCCAGGTTCAAGAGATTCTTCTGCCTCAGTCTCCCGAGTAGCTGGGACTACAGGTGCCTACCACCACACCTGGCTAATTTTTGTATGTTTACCAGAGACAGGGTTTCAACATATTGGCCAGGCTGGTCTCGAACTCCTGACCTTGTGATCTGCCCACCTCAACCTCCCAAAGTGCCGGGATTACAGGCATGAGCCACCACACCCAGTCTTCCAACGAATATTTTTATACAAGAGATCTTAAACACTCTGCAAGGTTTTTCCCTCCTTCCCTCCCTCCCTTCCTTCTTTTCTTCCTTCCTTCCCTCCCACCTGCCTGCCTCACTCCTCCCTTTCTCATCTCAGAAGTGTTATCATATAAATGAAATAAATATAAACAGTGTAATAGTATTATCTTCCACATATCAGGGTTTAAGTCATTCTTGTAAAAATTTATGATAGAATAAGGCTTATTGTAAGAATCCAAACGTACTTATACAAGCGCTCCTTATTTTCATACCACATCTTAATACATGTGTAGTGTCAAAAATGTTCTTCAGTCACAATCATTATAATTTTTATTGTAGACAAGAAGGTAATAGATTCTCCCATAGTGTCATATCAATGGCTTTTGAAAACTTAATAAACAGAGCTAGTTTCATCTCTGTGCCCTCTACTATGTAGAAGTAGAAAGATAATATGATTTACTGAAGGTATGCTAGGATATCTTTGACTATTTTTAACGACATTAGATTGTATGCAACCAACTTCGATTTTGAGCTTTCTATGTATAAATCTTTTTGGCATGAACTATTCTTTATTTCATAAATATGAAATAAGTTTTAAACATGTACTGACTAAAATGTTACCTGCTCCTTCTTCAAACAAAATTATTGCTGAAAGCTTTTGTTATTTTCATTAGACTTTTTGCTTAATGGCCAAAACAACCTTACCATTCCCCTCAGCTTGAACAAATTTTACCCCGTTTTTTGTTTTTTGTTTTTGTTTTTTTCCTGCATCTAGGCCTCTAACCTCTCTTTGCTTACAGTTTTTGCATTAGAAAGCTTGTAATTGTAAATTTTTCCTGTGCCCTTTGAGATATAAGTAAATCTTTCTGATCTGAAAGCCTCTTGCCAATTTTATAGCCAAGAATGTTTTTATCAAGGACCGTGGAGCCAGTCTTTTGAAATGCAATCTTCATAGAAAATCGTATTCCTTTATCTTTGTTTCTGTGGGAGGGAAGAAATCCTAAGTGCAGTGAGTGCCTTGCTCCATGTTCTAAAACTACCTCCTGTTATGAAGATAAGCAAAATATCTGCGCATTTTATATAACAGTCACTTCTAGAACTGACTTTTGTAGAGAATTTCTTCCTGAAGATGTGTCTATGGTAATGACTGGGAAGGGCGCTTTAGCTTTGATTCTGGGTGCAGGAAGTAGCATAATCTTTGTATGATTTTTTGGCTGTGAACAGCATAGTGGTATCAGCAATCTCCGCAGTGGCATGGCTACATTTTTTCGTGGAAGCGATGGTGAAAATGTGTTGGGAACAGGAGATACCAGGTAGGTCTGCCCTCAGGGCCCACTCATGGCAGGTAGTGGTGAACCAAGCATTCCTGACCTTAGGTCACCAGGTGGCATATGCAAGCACAGTGTAAGTGAGTGCAGGTGGGCAAATTCTTGAGCCTCCAGGCAGTTTGCCTGGGTGCTGGCAGTGGGAGTGGTAAGCCAGAGAGGTGGATGAGTCCTTAGGGCTGTAAGCACATTGTATGGTCTGGATTATGGTAGTAGTAAAGGCAGGATAGTTTGGGGGCTCCCATGTGGCACTCACTAATGTTAGCTGTGGGTATGATGGGCTGAGCAAGCTGGTCCCCAGCTTTCTAGGTTGTGCATGTGCATGGATGTAGTTGATGGTATTGATGACAGGCTGCGTGGGCTCACCTTCAGGATTCCAGAAGTAGTGTACAGATGCTAGAGGTGGTAGAAGGGGTTGGGTAATCCCCAGGACCCTGGGAGGTGTGCTCATCTTTGGGTTGGGGGAGCAAAGGTGACAGGTCTGGTGGGCATCAGGGTGTGCAGAGTTCTAGGAGGTAGTAGGCAGGGCAGGCAATCTGTGGTAGTGGTTGTGGAGAGCCTGACCTCAGGGCTGGTGTTACAGTGTGGTGATCCTGCTGTTAGTGTGGGTGAGGTTGTTATCATGGTCCCCTGCAAGGAGCGGTCGGGTTCTGAGGTGTGTACACTTCGACTCTGGTCGTAGAAGGGTCCACAGTGGTGTGTGTGAGGAGCCTGCACTCACGACATGCGCTAGAGCACACAGGCCATGCTTTTGATGGGGGCAGGGTTGCTGTTCACAGCCCCAGACAGGCACTTCTCAGTCTCTGGGTAGGGTTTGCTTTATCTCCTGGCTGCTGTCATGTTCAAAGGGGTCAGATGGATCCTGCCTTTCTGGGTGTGAACTTAAGCACAGAGGCTGTGTTGTTGGTGGGAATGGGGTTACTATTTGCATCCTCAGATAGGCAACTGTCATGCTCACTCACTTTGGCTTCCAGTGGCAGCAGCACTATTGTGGTATGTAGAAAGGGGAAGACATCCATTTTCATATGAGCCCAAGTACTGAGGACGTACATGCTAATGGGGATGCGGTTGTTTACATACCCAGACTCTCAGATTTAAGGTTTGTTTGCTTTGGCTTCCACAGGCAGCAGTGGCTGCGGCAGTGTGGAGAGTTGGGGAAGGTATCTTGACCTCTGTGCATAAGCTAGAGAACAAAGGCCATGCTGCTAGTTAGGGCAGGGTGGTTTCCTGCCCTGATGGTACCAGGTACCATTGGTACAGGCAGGGAGCTCTTGGCTTTGCCAAGCATATACACTGGTTCCCTTTGTCTCAGGAGAACCCTCCTTGATGTGCTGTGTTATCATTTCCTTGAGGAGTGGTACTCCCTGTGGGTTAGAGCACTGGGGATCCCACAGCACCATTGGGTCCAGCCACCTCTGTGTCACTGAAGTGCTCCAGGTGTATGCCAGGGGATTTTACTGGGGATTCACAGGGTGTGAAGATGTGGAACTATTGGTTCTCAGAAGAGGATGTGGTCTGGTGGAACCTGGACTCTGGCCATGGCGCCCTACTGCAGCTGCTTAGGTCTTGCTGTGTGATGTGGTGCAAGTTTCCTGCTTGCAGCAATGCCCTGGCAGGCCTCTAGATCACCATCCTGTAGAGCCCCCGCCTATGCTAATCTCAGATCTGTGTAGATGGAGGAGGTCTCCTGTGGTTAGGATTGCAGTAGTCTAAGGTAAGACTGTGCGCCCCTAGTGGCTCGCACTGACCCTTTCCCCGTAATAGGGAGCCATTCCAGGATCCCAGCTGGTCCTGGCTGAGCTAGCTGCTGGCTTCCTCTCCTTCTGTGCCTCAGGTGTTTCCTGTGACTTCTCTCTTGAACTCTAGTGTTCTTTCCTAGATATTCTATTCAATGTGTGATTATCTATTCACAATTTGCTTCTTTCTGGGGAGGAAGAGTGTCTGATGTCTCTGGTCAGCATCTTAAAACCTCTCTCCAATATGTGGTTCTTTTGTCCACATTTCTGCTCTCTTATAGGAAGATATTCTGACATTTGTCTTTATTTTGATATCCCTCATGAGTTTTTGAAGTGATTTTATAAAGTCATATCAAAGAATGGATATAGAACAAAAAGGGAAATGCTATTTTTAATTGACTAATAGAATAATTATTAAAATTCATTATTCTTAAAATGGAACTTTAAGGGCATCTTAGCATGTGTCAAGAAACAAAAGGGAGAACGGGGGAGGGTACTGAGGAGACGTTAGTCAATGGATAAAAAATTTCTGTTAGATGAGAAGAATAAATTTTATTGTACAATATAGTGACTATAGTTTATGACAATGGATTATACTTTTCAAAATTACTAAGAGTAGATTTTAAGTGTTTTCATCACAAATAAATGGTAAGTATGTGACATAACACACTATTGATTACCTTAACTTAGCCATTTCACTATGTATATATTTCAAAACAGCCTGGTACAGAAATAAATATATACAATTTTTTTTGTCCATTAAAAAATAAATTAAAAATAGAAGCAAATGTGCAGTTAGTTGAAAAGAAAATAAACATCCTCATGAGATAGTAACTAAGTTTATGACTCAGCAGGAGCATTTTATTTTTTAGAAATGCACCTTTGGTTAACAAAGAAAGCAAAAAGAACACTGATATTAACATGTAAATGAAAAATTAGCATGAAAAGGTGATATTTCTTCAAATTTTCCTGAGGTGATTTAAATCTATTCTAAGACTTACGATTATTTGATAAGACTTTTAAAATTGCTTGCTAAATGGAATTTTAATATGTAAAAGTAATTTTTCAGGAAAATAGTAACGTATATTAAAGAGAGAAAATACACTGATGACTTTTTCAGTTTGTTATTTTGTCATTTTGGAAGTAAAGCTATATTCACCTACTATGTGCTAGCCATTTGTAGGGAAATGCTAACAAATGACAATCTGAGCAATTTTCATTTGCATCAACTTTTAAACAAAAATCATAGAACTTATAAAATGGCACAGTGGATTTGTTAAAAATACAGCATTCAAGTATTATACATAGTAGGTCCTAAATACAGTCAATTTATTTATTTAATTATTTATTTATTTTTGTAAGCTTCCTTTCTTTTTTTTTATTATTATTATACTTTAAGTTCTAGGGTACATGTGCATAACGTGCAGGTTTGTTACATATGTATACTTGTGCCATGTTGCTGTGCTGCACCCATCAACTCGTCAGCACCCATCAACTCGTCATTTAAATCAGGTATAACTCCCAATGCAATCTCTCCCCCCTCCCCCCTCCCCATGATAGGCCCCGGTGTGTGATGTTCCTCTTCCCGAGTCCAGGTGATCTCATTGTTCAGTTCCCACCCATGAGTGAGAACATGCAGTGTTTGGGTTTCTGTTCTTGCGATAATTTGCTGAGAATGATGGTTTCCAGCTGCATCCATGTCCCTGCAAAGGACACAAACTCATCCTTTTTGATGGCTGCATAGTATTCCATGGTGTATATGTACCACATTTTCTTAATCCAGTCAATACAGTCAATTATGATGGTACAATTTCAGTGTATAAATCGTAGTCCTGAATGGAATATGTTACATCCACTGATGTACAAATTATATATTTTCTCGTGTAATTAGAGAAAGTTAATCACAGTGTATATCACTTGCAAATGGGTTAAAACAAAATGGGACTTCATATGTAATGAAGATAGCCAAGTATAATATTCAAATAAATTTTATCACAACATATGTAATAATATGCTGCTAATGTTCTTTTTATGTTTTTAAAGGCTTTTTTTGTTTTAGTAACATAAAAATGATTAAATATATCCAGCCAACTTATGAAATTATACATTTTTGTAAAAAGTGTTTACAGGTAAAAAATGATTGGGAAAAGTCCATCTAGATATGAAAATTACATAGAGGTAAAACATTACTTGAGTGTTCTCTGTGTAAAGTGTTATGGTTTTATTTTCATTGTTGGGGATTACCTTTAATCTACACAATTTTTCTCTGTCATTGGAAAGGCAGAGATTACGATGAACAGGACAATGATCACTTGCTAGAGTGTTTGCTGATGAGATGTAAACAGGTTCTTTGTTGGAAGTGCAGCTGCAGAGGAGATCAATAACATTGTTATATGGAATTTGTAATAAAAATTAATTTGTGCCAATGCTCACATTAATTGTTCGATTTAACACATATAAATATATTCTATTTCAGTAGTGTGCCTCTGTAACATTCTCACAACACAAAAATACAACTTTGAACAATATCATGCCTTTTCATATTTTATATTAAAACAGAGTAACATTGTTCTGCTGTTTTGACCCTTCCAAGATTTCTCACAGATAACTGAGAGGATTGAGAAACAGCTAGGTTCTCAGTAAAAAGGGTTTAATGAATGTTGCAGGAGGGTAATTTGCATGGAAATGACATTTTTTTGAAGCCCAGAAAATGTAACAGAAAGAGAAAAGGAAACAGCCTATCTTCATACTGATGACAATGTTTATAATGAGACTGAATAATAGAAATTTAACCAGCTCTTGAAGTATTATAATCTGCTTTTGATTTCTATGGGAACTTTGCAATTAGATATAGGTATAAAAAAAGAGATTTTATTTGAAACTCTTCAATTAAACTCAGAATTGATAGAAAACAGTTCATATTTTATATTGAGTTAACCATGTATATAATCATTACTAATGAGGCAAATCTTTTGATACCTTCATATTCCATTCTCAAATAGAGCACAATATATTTAATATTTTTTCAGGTAATTCTCTTTCACAACATATTCTGACTCTCTATCTATATGTATATGTGTATGTATATATGTATTTTTGGACTGATAGATGTACAGATAGATATATCATTCTTAGAACAGGCAGTGGTGTCAGGAGACTGAGGAGGGCTAATTCATATAAACTATGTGTCTGGGAGAAACATGTAATATTTCAAACATTCCCAAAAGTTAAAATCTTTTAGTGGTATGTATTTCAGAATATTATTAATAATTATTAGGTTGTATTAAGAAGCTTGTGATATGTTGAATTTTTAAGTAATTGCTTTTGCGCAGCAAAGAGATTATCCTGAATTTCCTAAATTTCAAACCTATGTTTCACTGTCAATTTGTTTTTTAGGCATTATGTATTATGATTGATAGGCTGAAGCATATTAATTTGTGCTCCAGATTAAACAGTCTCAGCGCTACAGATTAAAAGATCCCAGTTGATATGACAACATTCTTTGAATCATCTTTAGCTAGTACTACACACAAACACACACAAAAACACACAAAATATTGAATACAATACTTTATTGTATTCAAAGGTTAAAAAAAAACCTGTATTTTAAACTAAAATAAAAATAAAGAATTTTGTTGTCATAAAAGTCTATATCCCAGTGTGTAAGGCACTCACCTGTTGCGCTAGACATCTGTTCTGAACTTGTACTATTATTAAAAGCCTTCGTAAGGCTTTCAAGACTAAGAAAAGATCAGTGAGTTTCATTTTTGTTTTTCAGTAAGCAGAGAAGCAATTGGAAGCACTAGTCCATCAGTGTGCTGTTGACAGTAAGCCCAACATTGCCTTTGATCAGATGAAGTTTTGTCAGCTTTTTATTGTGTTTGCCTTTTAGGGATGTGGATTAAAACAAACTGACCAACTTTCAGTCCAAACAAGAAAGAATCCCGATAGGCAAGAGGAATCATATGGAGCATGTATAAGGAGCAGTCTTTCTCAGTTATTTTTTAGTCGTTGCTACTGATTCCTGTAGTCTAAGACTTCTTTGATTATTCACAGTACTTACCAATCAACACTACTGGTTAAAAACAGTTTTATGATTTATAATTTCCATGTATATTTGAAAGAAAACCCAGAGGAGTAGCACTAAGAATATTGTGTTCTGCCAATTAAAAACAAAATCTCTAATCAGAAAACCAATAGCCTCAGAATTTGATATCCAGGAGAATGGGGAGATTCTGCTATATTTTGCTATGAGGGTAAAGTGAAAGCAATAAAATGTAAACCTTTGACTCAGTATGTGAGTTGATGACAAAGAGTGGACTGTGCTATGAATTTTGTACTGAAATTTTCTAAAATATGTTTACTGATATCTAATTCTTTCTCACTTTTTCTCTACTCTTATTTGAATCACTGGATGCAAAGGATTACTTGTTTTCTTCATTTTCTCTCTCACTTTTTCCTCTCTCATATAAAAATATTGCATAACTGCAAATACAAACCCACCTTTGTTGGATCCTTTGCCTCTCCTAGGTAAATGTAAACGACTTATATTCTGATTCTTACTTAGTTATTACTATAATTTTGACTTTGAGTAAAAAACCTAACCTTAAAAACTTAGTTTTGCCATTTGAAGAATCCCAGTGACTCTTAGTCTCACATTTTTGTACAGTTTATTCATTTCTGTTTGATTTCATTTGTGTGACTTTTTACAAACAGACTACTAAGACTTTGAAATTGGATTGAAATTAAAGACAATTTCAATCCAGTCTTCTCCAGCCCATACTCTTGAGAAGATTTAGATGATTACAAATTGTTAGTTTTTCACTGACCAAGATGACATTAATGTTTCCCTCAGCTGGCCTGCTCTTTACACTGACCTTCTCCTAACTATGGAGTCCATCCATCTATTCATTAGAAGATTTACTTTAGTAAACTTGCAATCATAAATTCTTTATCTGCCTTTTTGAAATGCATGTAAGTTTTCTTTCAGCCTTTGCTACTTTGACAATCCAGAAAATGCTTTTTTCAAGTACATGGAAATCAGTTCTTTGAAATGTGAACATCTAAGAAAAAACATCTCTATTAGTCTTTTTACAAGTTGCTGATAAAGACTGGGTAAATTACAAAAGAAAGAGGTTTAATGGACTCACTGTTTCATTTGGCTGGGGATGCCTTAGTGAAGTTGAAAGTTATGTCTCACATGGCAGCAGACAAGAGATGAGACATCACTCAGGGAAACTCCCCTTTATAAAACCATCAGATCTCATGAGACTTATTCACTATCATGAGAACAGCATGGGAAAGACCTGCCCCCATGATTCAATTACTTCCCACCAGGGCCCTTCCACAACACATCGGAATTGTGGGAGCTATATTTCAAGATAAGATTTGGATAGGAACACAGCCAAACCATTTCAGCATCCTTATCTCCCAGTCTTTGTGGACACCACTTAGTAAACACACATGGCCAAATCGCAGAGAAAACCATTTTCAAAATGAGCAATAACTCAGTGTACTTCACCTATCCCATTGATTAACCTCTCTAAATTCTCTAGTACTTTCCCACAAGTTCACCCTAGTGCTTTACCTCCCACTCCCTGAAGACTTCCATTTCAACAGTATTAAGTCCAATCTGTCTCCTCTACTGCCATAGCTTGAATAAAGTCTTCTTTGCATATTTAAGTTTGAAGCAATTTTTGCTTTGAAACCATTTATCTTTGTGTGAACATTTTGCTGGTCTTGGAAGACTGGGGAAAAAGGTATTCTTATTTTCTCAGTTACTGCCTCAGTTACAAGCATCTGTCTTTAAATTTCTAGAAAATCCTTTTTATATACCCTGTACTCACATTCCCAAATTTTGGTCACTTTTGTTTTTCGAATACTGTCATTACCTCCATCCTTATTAGGTGAAACATTGTTACTCTACCAAATTCTTGGTCAAACAATGCCTATACCATGAAATATGATTTTCCTTATTTCTTTACTTAGAAATGATCTTCCATTGTCTGAATTCCTATTGTATTATTTTATACTTCCTTCACAACTTAGCATTCTGTCCTCTATATACATAAGTATAGCTATAACTGATAGATTATTTGATCAATGTTATTTAGATTTTTTTGAATGAATGATTTTGGTTTTATGTTTGTGTCTTTCTTTCTTTTACAAGAGCCTAACTTATTTTTATACCAGTGGTTCTCAAAGTGTCACTGTGAGAATCTCTTAGAAAAGCATATTCGGGGATCTAGCTCAATAGTCCAGTATCAAAATCTCTGGGGTGACGCCCTACAATGTGTATGTTAGCAAGCCATTCAGGTGATTTTCATATATGTGGAGTTGGAGAACTACTGTTTAAATTATTTTTCTTACTGTCTTGCACTTCATAAGAGATAAATGTGTTTCTAAATACAGAAAATGTATTCAAACATATGCAAGCAACACACATATGTGTATCACTTAAAATTAATGTTTACTTTAATTATATTAATTTTTTCTGGAAAACTTACTTGTTCTCTAGAATAATATGTATTATAGTTCAAAGTGTCACTAAAGATCATCTAACAATCAGTTTTCATTTTTGTAAATAAAGTGAGGATACACTGGGAGAAATTGAATAACACATGATGTACTCAAATTCCATTGACATTGAAATTTTTATTTTCAAAAGCCCAGTTCAATGTAATTTTAAAACAACATATTGTGGTTAATGCATGGTTATTTCACTCTAAATACTAGATCTCCACTCTCCAATAGAACTTTTTGTAATAATAAAAATTTTCTACATCTTAAGAGTCTCAAAATAGTTGGACTCTTGAAATGTGGCTAGTGCAACCACAACAAAAATCAACTCTTAATTTGATTTAATTTTAAATAATTAAATTTAAACAGCCACAATTGAATATTGGTTATGATCTACGTGTAATTCTACAGTTTTTAGATAAGATATTAATAAAATGTACTAAAGTTGATCCAATAAATATAATTAATTTTAATAATTACCTAATTGTAAAACAAAACATATTTGATTTTTTAAAAATTCTCCATCCTTACTAGATAATAATTTACAGGCAAAATAATTATTATCAAGAGATAATATTGATAAGGACTTGTGCTGGGTTAATTATCTTCTTCAACTAATTCAACTTCATGTTACTACCAGCTAGAAGACAGGGACAATAGAGAAATCAAGAGAGAGGAGGTGCCAGAATTCTGTTCTACTTTAAGTAATAACCTGGATTTATTATTACAATTAGCTAAGATAGTCACTTACATGGAGTCAAATGGGAATAAAGTGAGTAGAGCTATTATGCGATATTATAAATAGTATAATAGAATATGTATTATTTTAAAATGCAAGCTAAAAAACTTGACTAAAACTTATTTGCCATTTGTTGGAATATATATAATTATATATTTTTAAGATCTATCATGGAGCTGTAATACTTACACAGAATATTGGTTTCATCAAGGTAGTTGACATGATGATACGTCTGAAACCATTTTAGAATAATATGGCCAGAGATATGGTTTAAACACATAATTTTGCAGGAAGTCTTATTTTTTCCAAAGAAAGTTCTAAATAAGGTAAAATATTTGAGAGAGGTAGAAATTAGAGCTCTTCCAGTTGAAGAGAATGAAGTTCTCCCCATTTAGTGTTCCTCAGTTTTATCTCCCAATACCCTAGAGGCTTCAAAATCTCACATATAATTTGAAAATTTTCATGGCAGTAATTTAGTTTATATGACTATTTGAACTCAGGTTTAAGAGTAATTTTCTAAAATTTTCATCAGATTTTAGGGAGTACCTTCTGCCTCTCCTACCATTTTCATCTTGACAGAAAATACCTTTATTTGCTTTTCAGGTTACTCAGTCCAAGGGGAAATACTTAATTCTCTAACGACAGAAATCACCAAATAGAATTATCTTTTAAAACTATAAAAACAGTGAAAAGCCATTTTTTTAAATAAATGAAGTTTTATTGCAACATAGTCACATTTATTCATTTATATACCATCCAGGGCTGGTTTTGACTGTGAAGATAGTATTTAATGTCTGTAACAGAAACCTTTGTGCCCATAAGGAATAAACCATTTACCATCTGTCTGTTTAAAATAATAATAATAACAATAATAATAATAACAAAGTTTGCCAATACCTGGTCTTAACTAAAAAAATACAAAGTGCAAATTAAATGAAGAATCTTAGCTATCCACATTTTGACAAGTCAGTAGGTTAAAGACAGGTCAAAACATACACAGCAGTTAAACTGAAAAACATATTAAAATGTTGGTTATCTCTAAAGTCAGTATGATTCAAACATTGCAGTGTCCCCATTCAAACTGCACAGATAATTTAAAAATTGTATTACTTTGATTAACTTTCTCAGTCAAGAAAGTCTCCTTTTGTAGAGACCAGGGGTTGGCAAATTAAAGGCTGGAGGGCCAAATCTAGTTTGCAGCTTGTTTTTGTGCAGCCTTTAAGCCATATAAAACATTTTAAAAGATTATAAAGAATACAAACAAAGAATATATTACAGAAACTGTATATGACCAGCAAAAAACTAAAATGTTTACAATATAGTCCTATACTGAAAAAGTTTGTTCCCCTCAAGGTAAAACTATCTTTGGCAGTGGTGCTTTGTACTAAACAAATCAGATTATGAAAAAAAATGAAAAAACAAGTGTATACATAACAAAACAAAAATTAGCTTAAGAGTTCTCTTAACATAACATTAGTTGATGGAACTACAGAAAGTTATCTATTAGTAAACTGGTCAAACCGAGTAAAATAGTGTAACACTGTAAAATACTTCACTTAGAATGAAATAAGATTAAGGACCCAAATGCAGATCTATCATATTTTTCCTTTTCAAGAACACCACATTTTCAAGATAGTCATTTATTGTTATTGCATCCTATTACTGCTTTTCACTCCATTATCTTTGTTTACTCAATGCAAATATTAATATAGTTTATGAAACTTTAAAATTTTGTATGCTTTTATTTTTATCTATGTGATTTGGCTTCCAGATTTCACATGAGAAGCTTTATCTGAAATGTCTATTAAATCTCTACTTTTTCTTATATTTGATCGCTCAAAAGTTAGTTGGAAGGCTCTAGAAGTTGATATAGTTGTGATGCTTGCTTTGAAATCCAGAATGTTGGTACTTTTAAGTCTTTTTCCTTATGTTCTTAAGATATTTCCAAAAGACTCTTCCAACCTTTGCACGAAAAGTGTAGGTCTGTCTTCCAAAAGTCCCTTAGATGAAGGTTAGAGGTTTCAATACTTAGTATATGGAATGCAAGTGCTGGTCTAGTCTTCCCCTAACATTAGGAATGCCTGAGAATTTAGCCCTTAGTTGAACCCCAATACAACATTAATTTAAAGACTAAGCACTTTATTCTAAATCCAAGATTAATGAGGGTTGTGTTAAAATTATGTACCAATCTAAGGAGTTTTGCCTGCTTAAAGATAGTATTTATTAAGGAACATGTAACTAATAAAGAGTCTATAATTGATGACTAAGATATGCAGCTCCACCTAGGAATGGGAGCTTGTTATGTATCTTTCAGGAAGCACACGAGTAGCAAGCTCTAAAACCTGAAGGAACTCTTAAAGC
>NW_012103787.1:1586618-1587510 GCF_000951045.1 Mandrillus leucophaeus
AATAAAGTGAGTAGAGCTATTATGCGATATTATAAATAGTATAATAGAATATGTATTATTTTAAAATGCAAGCTAAAAAACTTGACTAAAACTTATTTGCCATTTGTTGGAATATATATAATTATATATTTTTAAGATCTATCATGGAGCTGTAATACTTACACAGAATATTGGTTTCATCAAGGTAGTTGACATGATGATACGTCTGAAACCATTTTAGAATAATATGGCCAGAGATATGGTTTAAACACATAATTTTGCAGGAAGTCTTATTTTTTCCAAAGAAAGTTCTAAATAAGGTAAAATATTTGAGAGAGGTAGAAATTAGAGCTCTTCCAGTTGAAGAGAATGAAGTTCTCCCCATTTAGTGTTCCTCAGTTTTATCTCCCAATACCCTAGAGGCTTCAAAATCTCACATATAATTTGAAAATTTTCATGGCAGTAATTTAGTTTATATGACTATTTGAACTCAGGTTTAAGAGTAATTTTCTAAAATTTTCATCAGATTTTAGGGAGTACCTTCTGCCTCTCCTACCATTTTCATCTTGACAGAAAATACCTTTATTTGCTTTTCAGGTTACTCAGTCCAAGGGGAAATACTTAATTCTCTAACGACAGAAATCACCAAATAGAATTATCTTTTAAAACTATAAAAACAGTGAAAAGCCATTTTTTTAAATAAATGAAGTTTTATTGCAACATAGTCACATTTATTCATTTATATACCATCCAGGGCTGGTTTTGACTGTGAAGATAGTATTTAATGTCTGTAACAGAAACCTTTGTGCCCATAAGGAATAAACCATTTACCATCTGTCTGTTTAAAATAATAATAATAACAATAATAATAATAACAAAGTTTGCCAATACCTGGTCTTAACTAAAAAAATAC
>NW_012103787.1:1589970-1591644 GCF_000951045.1 Mandrillus leucophaeus
GGTGTTTCACCATGTCGGTCAGGCTGGTCTTGAACTCCTGACCTCAAGTGATCTGCCCGCCTCAGTCTCTCAAACTGCTGTGATTATAGGAGTGAGTCACCAAGCTTGGCTTACTGCTTTGAAAAAATATTTTAACTATCATTTTGAAGTATGTATTCCACATGCATTTGCCCCATGACTCTTTATGGCAAGGTAGTAAAGCCTATGGACTTTTCAAAATAATGTTCTTAATTCATGAAATAAATTATATAGAACTTCAACATAAAGCAGTTGTATTGAAAAAAAGTTACATATTTTAAGCTATTTTTGATATAACAATAAATATATCTCCACTCATGCCTTAAGTAAAAATATTAAGTGCATACTTAATATCTATCATAATTTCAAAGTATTGATCACTGTAATCAAAATTCCTACTTCTCTCAGTAACTGAATTATGACATGAAACTACCTATGATTTTTAATAATAGAAGCCATAAATATTGCTAACATTGCTGGAGTTTGTTGCTGCCACATCTATTTGAAAGAAAGATAATTTTCACTCAAAAGTTACTGTAAATAGATATATAAAATGCAAGATCGTATCCATTCAAGTTCATGTACTCTAGTTATGAACCCCTGATTTAAAGGGACCTCAGAGATATAGCAACTAAATCTGCGTTTCGGTGTTCTACCTTAAACTGGAAGTATCCTTGTATTCCTTAAACTAATTAAAAGAAAAAAAAAATGCTTAAGATAATTCACAGTCACCATATGTGATGTGTCACAAATCTTATAAGGAAAAAATGCATAATATAAATATATTTAATAGGTAATATGAGTTTTTTTTTATGGGTTCATGCAAGCAGAAGGCTACCAGAATAAAGATGCAGTGCTTATATTTAAACTAAATTAAAATATATTCTTGCTATTAAAAAAGGTCATGCTCCAGTTGTTGAGGTAAGTGGGATGAGAGAAGATAACACGTTTTGAGGTTGTCATTACTCACAGTGTGGAACTTCTAATCTATTACAACGGAAGGGACAGAGTATGATTTTCTGGGCCATGGGCATTTGCAAACATGTAAAAGAAGCAGCTTCTCTGAACATTTTCTTATGTTCTTTGTGGCTTTGAGAACAAAATTTTCCTGAGCTCACATACCACAGGACTGCATCTTTATCTTTGTCTACCCCACTATTTGTATGGTTACATATGTATATGTTATTTCCATATTTTATTTTTGTATCTTAATTAAATACCCTTAACTAAATATATTTATATTAAAATAGGTGTCCAAAATGCTTCACTAAAGCCTGTAGAACCCCATTAGGATGGAAAAAATTCCAAATGGACTCTGGTACAGCTAAAATATAATAGACTACTTTCTCTCTGCTTCTCTTGGCTAAGTACAACTAAAATCTTAGAAATAATGCAAGAGGCAACCAAAGGACAACTTCAGGGATAGTGTGAGGAAGTTGAACAGTTTTGACACCCTAGAGCTGGAAGAACAACTCAGCAGGGTGCCTTATGTCACTCCAAGCAACAAAAAGAGAAGACACTGGCTCAACATTTTCTATAATCACCAATCCAGCAACAAAGGCAGCCCAGATAATATAATTTATTCCTTGGATCAAATGGGAGCCTCTATGGCAATAGGCAAGTGTGACACAACAGGCTTTGGTAGAAAAAAGAAGA
>NW_012103787.1:1591694-1592563 GCF_000951045.1 Mandrillus leucophaeus
AAAACAACCTTGTTTTAGTTGGATATTTTATTGCAATAGACCTTTTCAATAGAATATAATGCTGAATGTGATAGCAAACGAGAGAAGTAAATTGACCCAAAAATTGTTTGCCATTTACAAAATCTGATGGTGTATTTGTAATTGTATATTTGCAAATAGAATTGTTTGCGGTAAAGTTCAAGCATACACACACACTTGCAAACACACACACACTAATTAAGTGTTCAAGACCCAAGAGAATGACATACACATTTTGATTATTTATATAAAACCAAACACATATAATTCCTTAAAAAAAAAAAAAAAAAAAAACAGAAAATCTTGATATTTAGTATTAAACATGCCAAATCAGGATTTTTAATTAAATTGTCCACCTGCATGTACATACTTGGGATATCTTTTTTTTTTTTTTTTTTTTTTTTTTTTTTTTTTTTTTGAGACAGAGTCTCCCTCTGTCACCCAGCCTGGAGTGCAGTGGCGCGATCTGGGCTCACTGCAAGCTCGGACTCCCGGGTTGAGGCCACTCTCCTGCCTCAGCCTCCCAAGAAGCTGGGACTACAGGTGCCCAACACCATGCCAGGCTAATTTTTTGCATTTTTAGTAGAGACGGGGTTTCACCGTGTTAGCCAGGATGATCTCGATTTCCTGACCTCGTGATCCGCCCGTCTCGGCCTCCCAAAGTGCTGCGATTACAGGTGTGAGTCACCGCACCCGGCCCGGGATGTCTTTAATGTAACCTGACTCTGGATTAAAACTGAATAAATTTACAAATATGTATACATCTCAACTTTTACCTTAAAGTGATAAAATTGAAAATGGCACTGATGTAATGAATGAAAAAAATAAGAAATGTGTCGTTCTCAACAACT
>NW_012103787.1:1597220-1599549 GCF_000951045.1 Mandrillus leucophaeus
TGTGCAATTCCATCATGACACATGATATGGAACATCTTTTCATGTACTTATTTCCCACCTGTATATCTTGTTTTGAGAAAAGTCTGATTACATGTTTTGCTTATTTTAAAATTGGCTTGCTTTTTTATTATTGAGTAATTAATGCCTCGTATATTTTTTATACAAATCCTTTATATGTGTTTGTGTTTTTTTTTTTTTTTCTTCTCCCAGGCTACAATTAGTCCTTTCACTCTCTTAAGAATGTCTATAGCAGAGCAGATGTTTTCAATTTCAATGAAGTCTTACATAGCTAGTTTTCACAGCCCAAGACTCTGCTGTTGTATCTAAAATCACATGACCACACCTAAATTTATGTAGGTATTTGCCTAAGTTTTCTTCTAGGAGTTTTATAGTATTGTGTTTTAGATTTAGCTCTATAATGTATTTTGAGTTAACTTTTATGAAAGGTATAAGATCTGTCATCTGTCTATAGATTGATTTTTTGTCATATGACATTTAATTTTCTAGATTGTATGTTGAAAAAACTGTAATTTCTCCATTAGATTACCGTTGCTCCTTTGCCAAACGTCAGTAATTTGTGTGATTCTACCCATGGGCTCACTATCTGTTCCATTAATTTATGTGTCTATTCTTTCATCAGTATGATGACATCTTGAGCATAGTAGATTTATAGTTCATCTGGAATTCAGATAGTGTTAGCCTCCTAATGATATTCTCCTTTAAAATTTTGTTGGCTTTTCTGGGACTCCCACTTTTTAATATAAACTTTTGAATCAGTTTGCCAATATCCACAAATAACTTGCTTGGATTTTCATAGAAATTGCCTTAAATCTATAAAACTATTAGAGTATAATTGTCACCTTAAAAATACTACATTTTCTATCTGTAAACATGTTATGAATGACTGTTTATTTAGAATTTTTTGATTAATTTCCCAGAGTTATTTTTAATTCCACATATAGATCCTGTAGGTATTTTGTTAGAGATATATCTATGTATTTTTAATACTACCATAATTGATAGGTCATAACATACCATGCTACACTAATCAAAGGACACTGAAGTAGCTATATTAATTTCAGAAAGAACATATTTCAGACAAGGAAAAGGATTTAATGCCTTCTGTTACTAGCTTGGAAGTATACAACAAATCTAGTAATAGAAGACTGTATTACTGTATTTCTCATTACAATTTAGTCTTTAGTCTCTTTGCCAGATTCCAAAATGGCAGTAGAGAGATAAATTGGCTTTCAAACTAGCAAAACAAACAAAAATAAGAACCAAAAATAGCATACAGCTCAAAGATCTACACCAGATAGCAATAGTCCAGAGCTCAGATAGGAGAATGACACAGTTCAGGGCCTTGTAAAGGCAGAAAACGTTGAGAAGATTGTAGGAGAATTAGCTTTCCACATTCATGATATTCCTTCCCCACATTCTGATTGGCACTGATCATATGGAAAAATCTCCCCCCAACTTACGATTTCTACACTGAAAATAGTGAAATATAGGTCATCAACCATCTTCCCCACCTCTTTAGTTCTCTGGGAGGATCCTTGTTCTTGATTTAACCCACAGGTAGCATTGTGACTGCCTGGAGGGAGGAATATACCTAAGGACAAGCAGAGACAAATGGAGAAGGTGGGACTACCATCCCTAGCCCTGGAAACTCTGCTCTGTAACTTAACCAAAGGAGACACCAAATCAGACTGACTAGAAGCACCACATTGTAGGATGCATGTTCCCCAGGTCCCCTGTCATGGAACCCTAGCCAGTCTTCCCACACTGCCAAATATTTCCTTTAGGACCTCCACCATTTGGGACAAGTAGTGCATCAGCCTTTTACTAGAGACAAGGCAAACCTAGGCTTAAGGTACCACTGAAAGCCAAAAAATAGACAGTGACCTAGCATTGAAGATTTGCTAAGTGAATATATGCAATAAAAATCAAAACACGTTGAACAAAAAAAACAAGAATATATAACTAATCCTTCAATCAAAGACAGATGTACATCCAGAAGAAACAACAGCAAACAGGGAACAATGGTACCCGTAAAGTACAAAGCAAAAATTCAGTTACTGAGCCTAACAAGATGGCACTTTGTGAGCTCTTTGATCAAGATTTCAAAATAGTAGTTTTAAGGAAGCTCAGTGTTCTCCAAGATAACACAAAAACTCAAATTAGAAATTTATTTTAGAAATTTAGCAAATATATTGAAATAATAATAATAATTCAATCAGAAAACTTGGAACTTAGAAATACATTTGTTGAACTGAAGAATTCTTTAGAGGCTCTCAAAACAGAATGAAATAAGCGGTGAAAAGAATGA
>NW_012103787.1:1603619-1605180 GCF_000951045.1 Mandrillus leucophaeus
AAATATCTATAGGCCCAACACCAGACTTTTCAAAATTAAAATTTGAAAACTAAAGACAGTGAAAAAAAATCTGGAAATCAGAAATAAATGATATTTTACCTATAGGGGAACACCACTTTCAATAACTGCAGATTTTCCTCTTGAAACCATGAATTAGCAATAGAATATAACATACCACATATGCTTGCATCATAACTATATTATTATAACATAATTATGTAGTGCTTACTGTGAGCCACAATCTAAGTCATCCATGTATATTAATATATTTAATCATTCAATATGCTTATTTAATAAATTATTTATGGCATCACGAGGGTAAATCACTTAAAAAGTTATACTTTAATCACTATTGGTTAGCTACTATAATGAGAAATCCAGAATCTCAATGAAATAATACAATAAACCTTTGGTTTTGTTTGTATAAAATCTAGTGAAAATGTAACTAGTCTGGTAGGTCTCCTAATAACATTCCTTGAAGTGGGAGTCAGGGTAACTAGCTGATGCCATGTTGTAACTACGCCATCTTGTAGGTTCATGTTGACTGTTAAACCACTGAGTATGCAATCTGGGGGAAGAGAGAATGAGGGATGCACACAGTACTCTTAGCACCATGACCTGGAATTGACACTCATTACCTTAGACAGACCCAATTCCCAGGTCCCATCTATTAGATATGAGAAATAAGAAGATATGAAAATATATATTGCCTAGCATGGTGGCCAATTTCTAGCCAAAGAGAAAATTCTTACTAGGGAAGATAAATGACTTTCTGTTAGTCATCTAGTTGTCTGTGATGCAGTGAATGAGCTAGAATGAATGAGCTAGAACACAAACTCAGGAATTTGGCTCGAAGACTATGCTGTACTATTATGTCACATGCCAAAATAGATTAATAGGTACTACGTGATTTACAGTGTAGTGCATATTATAATATACAATTTATAATGTATTTACAGTATATAGTATAGTATAGTAGTATTTGTTATATATTAACCATTCAATAAAGGTAAGTTAATATATTATTAAGTGAAAAATTATAGGAAAGTATTAAAAAGGAGAATTCAAGTTACAAGTAATAGAAGCCATCTCAAAAAGCTAATAATAAAATGATATTTCATTATGAGGATACAGGGGTATCCTATATATTGTGAAGGTAGGGATGGGATATACTTGTGATAAATGAAAAGAACATCTGAACTGAGGACTAGAAACTATTAAAAAATATAAATTATAATACTTAAGAAATTATACCTGTGTTAAAAAATCATAATTCACTGGATTGGTTTATCAGTGAAGAGAACAAAATACTGAGTTTTGAAATAAATCTATACAGTGTTGCATTTCATATATATTAACTTATTTTATAAGTATTAAGAGAATGTCTTAATGAATGTCATAGTCATGAGGAAGCCAGGAAATAATATTCAGTTGAAAAATTGTACAATAAAATGAGTCTGTAACCAAAAATTTTCAATAATATATTTGAATATGTATAAGTGCATATATGTTTCCTTTAATTTTATCACATAAAAGCATATGGCAAAATTTTATTCACGTT
>NW_012103787.1:1605230-1606975 GCF_000951045.1 Mandrillus leucophaeus
CCCAGAAAAACAAAAACCCAAAGCGCGAAAGAAAACTTTGCTAGGTAAAAACACTGGCAAAAGGAAGTACACCAAAAACTTAGTAATAGAAGAGTCTACTACTGTATTTGTCTTGACAATTCACTCTTAACTCTAGTATGAAGACCAAAAACAAATCTATTACAAGCAATAATAGCTACAGCAACCTGTTAAAAATAGATAATATAAAGATATGAAAACTGAGACAAAAGTCAACCTGTGGGGAGGATCAAGTTAAAGATAGACTTTTTTTGTTTCACTGCCTTTGTTTCTATTCTTTCATTTGTGACCTAAGATAAGTTGTTATATCTATAAGATTTCTTTTGTAAGCTTTATGGTAACCAGAGTGAAAAAACCTATAATAGAATCACTAAAACTGAAAAGCAATAAATTGAAACATACTGCCAGAGGTAATCCATTAACCACAAAGGAAAAAAAGGAAGAGAGAAGTCTTAAAACAACCAGAAAACAAGCAACAAAATGGCAATAGCAATTCCTTACTTATCAATAATACACAAAATGTAAACAGCCACAATTATCTAATTAAAAGGCACAAAGTAGCTGAATGGATAAAGAAACAAGGCCCAACTATATGCTACCTTAAGAAATCCACTTCACCTATAAAGACACACATAGACTGAAGGTGAAAGGATGTAACAAATGTTTTATGCAACTGGAAACCAAAAAGGAGCAGGAGTAGCTAAATGTATATCAGATAAAATAGACTACAAATCAAAGACTATAAAAAACACAAGGAGGGCCACTATATACTGCTAAAGAGATCAACTCAGCAAGAGGATGCAACAATTATAAATATCTATAGGCCCAACACCAGACTTTTCAAAATTAAAATTTGAAAACTAAAGACAGTGAAAAAAAATCTGGAAATCAGAAATAAATGATATTTTACCTATAGGGGAACACCACTTTCAATAACTGCAGATTTTCCTCTTGAAACCATGAATTAGCAATAGAATATAACATACCACATATGCTTGCATCATAACTATATTATTATAACATAATTATGTAGTGCTTACTGTGAGCCACAATCTAAGTCATCCATGTATATTAATATATTTAATCATTCAATATGCTTATTTAATAAATTATTTATGGCATCACGAGGGTAAATCACTTAAAAAGTTATACTTTAATCACTATTGGTTAGCTACTATAATGAGAAATCCAGAATCTCAATGAAATAATACAATAAACCTTTGGTTTTGTTTGTATAAAATCTAGTGAAAATGTAACTAGTCTGGTAGGTCTCCTAATAACATTCCTTGAAGTGGGAGTCAGGGTAACTAGCTGATGCCATGTTGTAACTACGCCATCTTGTAGGTTCATGTTGACTGTTAAACCACTGAGTATGCAATCTGGGGGAAGAGAGAATGAGGGATGCACACAGTACTCTTAGCACCATGACCTGGAATTGACACTCATTACCTTAGACAGACCCAATTCCCAGGTCTCATCTATTAGATATGAGAAATAAGAAGATATGAAAATATATATTGCCTAGCATGGTGGCCAATTTCTAGCCAAAGAGAAAATTCTTACTAGGGAAGATAAATGACTTTCTGTTAGTCATCTAGTTGTCTGTGATGCAGTGAATGAGATAGAATGAATGAGCTAGAACACAAACTCAGGAATTTGGCTCGAAGACTATGCTGTACTATTATGTCACATGCCAAAATAGATTAATAGGTACTATGTGATTTACA
>NW_012103787.1:1613825-1619971 GCF_000951045.1 Mandrillus leucophaeus
AATTAAGAATACTTACTTTATGAGTATAGTCAACTTTATTAGATAATGCTCCTTTGTATAGTTGTATGCTGTATTGGAAAATCAACCTTCAAGATGGGATGTTAATTAAATTGACTTGGACTTTATGACACAGGGCTTTTTGTGTGTACTAACTGCAGTTGCCTTGTTAATTTTTAAAATATGAATTAACCAATTAAATGGAGAAGATTGACATATAAATTGATAATATAAATTTAATAAGAAAAGTGAAGTCAGAGGTAAGACTTAGGGAGCATAATGATTGGCACACTAATGTGAGAATACAGGAATAAGAAAAAATTTCATCTCAATATGATGACATATTTATATTTCACAGAGAAAAAGAGGTGTTACCAAGGCAAAGATTTGGTAGAAAAAAAATTTCAGTCTTTAGTTTAGATAAAGCTGAGGCTAAAAGTGATATTGAGTCAATGTTAGGGCCTGGTTGACATGTAAAATATTAAATATACAAATGTGTATAGAGTAGTAGAGTAAATCACTTGTCTGTAATATGCAAGAAGAGTTTAAGGGAGTTATCAGTGAAATCAGAACAGATCAAATATTGTCAGTACTGATATATGCATGCTTGCATGTTCACTAAACAAATAAATGAATAAAAGCATATTATGTATATTAAAATATGTTAAAGCATAGCTGACTAAATGGAAACATATATTTTAATTTTATTTTCAAATTTAAAAAATGTTATTTTTTAAGGGATTAAAAAACTGAAGCATAGTTAGCCTTTTTTGGAAGTTTTTTTGGATTAAAATTAGAAAGATTTCAATAACAAAGATTTAGATTCTTATACAACCACTGAAAAAGCTAGGAGACATGGTCAGTCTTAAGATGAGGAATCAAACTTAGAAAATTTTCCTAAGGACATATTGGTAGTTAGGTCATATTTTTCAGTTGCAAAGCAATTTGTTTTCCACTCTAATTTTGTTTCCATTAAATTATAAAAATAAAAATATATCTTTACAGGAAATAAATATTTCTTTAAATATACGGTACTCATTTTAGGTCCTTTTTATGTATGCAGAGTGGGATTTTAAATAATTTATCTGTTCAAACAGATCCTTAGATTGATAAATAGGAGTTTTACATTTAACTACTTAAGGCTTCCATTAGAAAACCTATTTATAAAACCACATGATATACTTTAATCTAAAGTTAACATTGATAGGTTAAAAATTGAATGGCTTCTTTTTAAACAAATGCTTTTATTAGGATTTTTCTGTACTTATTTGAAATCCTTACACTCAAAGTACTGTGCATATTAATTAAAACATATGAAAGTGAGTTTCTTCCTAAAAATATACAGAAGACTGGTAAGTGCAATTTGATTTACTTTCTTCAATTTTTATTGGTTGATTTAGATTTTATGTTCAACAGTAAGTAATGCTGTTGAGTAAAAATACATTCATTATTAATCCTTTTAAATCTTAATACAAAGATTTTCTGCACATTTTAATGAAACTATTATGTGCTAATATTATTACTAATACAGTGTTAAGTTCATCACGCAATTTCTTTCAAAAATACTTTTCAAAATCAGTCAAAGGCGTCATATTTATTTTTATTTACTTTTTTTTACTTTTTGCTTCCTCCCCATTACCTCTCCCATTACGGAAATTTCCCATAGTTCGTCACTCTAATATGTTTATCAGGCATTGTTAAATATCCTTGAAAATATTAATACTGTGGTGTATATACATATATATATATGCATGTGTGTGTTTTAATACATATTGTTAGAAATTGCATTTAATTATTCAACTATTTCTAACATTAATGATAAAAATTGCATTAAATTTGTTACTTATTTTACTCTACAGTTTTCAAAATCTATTCATGCTACCAGTAGTTTACTTCAGGACTTGTGTGTATTTTACACACCATCATAACCACCCAACATATTGCTCCTATCCGTGTCCTTGATGATGGATATCTGGGATGCCCCTACCTCACCGCTACCACAGATAAGATTATAATAAAGACGAGTGTATTCATCTGTTTTGGTGTTCATGTGAGAGCTTTGCTGAGGTACATACTGATTAGAAGTGATATCTCATAGGAAAAATAAAAGGATTTTTAACTTCACTAAGTATTGTCAGATTGGTGTGCCGATTGGATGAGTTTAAGTATGGCATGATGGTGTCCATGTCCCCACAGACCTTGACATTATCTTACTTTTACATCTAGGCAATCTAAAGTGTATTAACTAGATCTTATGGTTGTTTAAAGTTACACTTCTGTGAATGCTAATGAAGTTAAGCAGTTAAGTTAACATTTGTGTGTATCTATCTGTATATGTGTGTGTGTACAGATTTACATAGATACATTTATTAACTTAAAAACCCAAAAATAAAATCAGAGACCTTTTTCTGGGTATTGGATTTCTGAACTACTCTTGTTACTGTAGAAGTAGAAGTACCTATATTGTAGAAGTACCTATATTGCCCAGTTGCCTTTAGATTTGACATACATCTTTTCTAGAATGGGACACACTTGTTAACTTCATCTATAGACCAGGCATGATGGCCATGCCTATAATCCCAGCACTTTGGGAAGTCAAGGCAGGAGGACTGCAAGAGTCCAGGAGTTTGAGACAAGCTTGGGCAACATAATGAGACCCTGTCTCAACAACAGCAACAACAAATTAAAAACTAGCTGGGTGTAATGATGGGTGCCTATATTACCAGCTACTCAGGAGGCTGAGGAGGGAGAATTGCTTGAGCCAGGTAGTTGAAGAAGACTCATTCTGTAATATGTTACATTAAGCAGATAAAATTACTTTCAACAAATTCAAATTCATAGAATTTTACTTTGTGGTTGTTGCTTTTAGATCTCTTTTTGAAAGAATTAGTCCTCATAAGGTGACAAAGATGATTTTCTATATTTTTTTCTATCATGTTTTAAATTTATCTTTCCTAGTTAGGCCTTTTATCAACTTGGAGGATATGTTTGTATATTATTTAAAAATACATTTATAATAGGCCATATATTTGGCATAAAATTTAAAACGTTTCTGCCAGTTTTAAAACAATAATGTCCTCACTGATTTGTACTGCTTCTCTGATCACACATTGCGCTCTTATATACAGAAAATATCTCTTGCTGACCGACTAATTGTACTCTACTGTCCATCTTTCTAGTCCTTTATCAGTATCACCTGTTTTCCTGTGTTTTTTTGTTGTTGTTTACGTATTTTTGTATGTGATTTTATTAACAAGAGTTTTTTTAAACATCTTAACATTTGTAGAGTAAACATTCTCTGTTCATTTTTTAAATTCCTAATTTTCATAGGTATTGTGAACCTTTTTTGAAATCTGTTTGTAAAAATTTTAAATTAAAAATTAAGTAGATGTTTAATCAAAATTGAATTGGATTTCTAAATTACTTTGAGAGAACGTGGCATTTTTCCATGTTAATTTATTCCACAAAATGAGAACTTTGTATTTCTTTATCCTGTTCTTTTAAATTTTTAATCATACTCTAAAACTGTCTTCGTACAGGTACTCATATTTAAATAATTACATATCTAGAAGCATTGCATTTAAATGCGAAAGATAATTTATTAAAATTATCTCAGTATCAGTCATAAATAAATTCAACTTTTAGATTATATTATTCAACTACTCTGTATCAGGCATACTTTGTGTGTTTGACCTATAACATCTCATTTCTTTGGTTCATACATGCCAAATAAATATTTTTCCACCCCTTTATTTTAAACTTTTAAAGAAATTCTTGTATATAAATGTTTTTTGGGGGGAAGATAATTGACTTTTTCTTTATTTTTTCTGTCTGGCTAAACTGTTTCTTCTGTAGTTGCTTATCTTATTTCCCTACACTTCTTTTTGTAAGAGCTAGATTTATTTTAAATAGTTTAAGAAGAGTTTTCAAAACTTGAGTCTTTGTACTCAATTAAATGGATGAAAATAATTGTTATATCAACTCATTTTGCCTATCTAATATTGTATCTTCCATTTGTCAACCTTTAAAAAGTGTTTTCTTCTTTCCCCATTCTCTACTTTATAGATCAAAATTTTTATGCTGATCTACATTTTATACATTATATTTTATTATTCTGGTGGCTACTTCTATCATATTATCTATACTTGTATTTATTCCCTCCTTTTTCTTAAATATCTCTATCTTACATTTATGCCACTTTCAAGAATAAGAATTAAATGCTTTTATTGATTTCTGTTCTTCCCCTGTACTTTCTCTACTATTGTCATATTTTTTGCAATGTTTATTCTCAATATTTAAAGATTTAGATTATTTTTATTGCTTTTTTTACACAAGAACTTAGTATTCCTTTTTGTTTTCCATACATCTGCTGAAGTACTGTTTTAGTCAATGTCCAGACAGAAAAGCAGATACTGATTATGGTGGCTTAAATAGATGAATTTAAGTTTGGAAATTAAGTACAAGTGTAATGGAAGTGCAGATAGGGAAAAATGGAGCAAGTGTCTGAAGCAAATGCAGGAACCAGTGGCTACTCTAGGAAAATTACATTACTGAGTTCCTTAGATGCCGCTGCTGGGGAAACTTTTGAAGCACTCAAGATTCTTACTGAGTTTATAACCAAGCTGTGTGAGTGAACCACAAACCAGACATCTGCAAGGAAGTCTAGGAGATGTAGTTTGCTATCTTCTAACCTTAGCAGTATGCTGAAGACTATAAAAGAACGAGCATGGTGCTGAGAAAAAAGAATCAAATATTTGGCCCAGGTATATTTGGAAGGGTATTTTCAAAGAAGATCTTCAGGTGGTACATATTCTGAAGACTTGAATGCTTAAGATTCTTTTTTTTTTTTTTTTTAATTTTTCCAGCGCATTTGAGTGGCAATTTTATCGGATATAAAATCTTGGTCTGTGTCTTTTTATTCAATATATTGGGAATATTAACCCATCTTCTTAGTCTTTAAATGTTGCTATTCAGAAATTTGAGGCCAGTATACTTTTTATTACTCTATAAATATACATTATCTATAAAATCTATAAAATATCTTTTTAAATTCTGATGCAATGTAATTTATCTATGATGTGTTTAAATTTACTTATTCTTTCTCTGGTACCATTTGGTTACTTTGCGTTTACTTTTATTTAGAGATCTCATATTTTTACTTGCAATTAGACAGTTCTAATACCTTCAGGTTACTCTGCAATTCAATTTTATTCTCTCCTTTGAGAGAATAAAATTTTCTCATATTACATGTACTTTAAGCATTTTGACATCTACATTCCAAATCTGCTTTTTTTCCTTATTTTACAATGTTTCTTTACCTTTCTGATAATACCTGGTTTGAATTACTTCCAACTCAGTGACTTCATCTCTAGAAAAATCCCTTTTGCTATTAAACATATATTGGTGACTTAGGTTGCTGTTTTTGCTACTTAACTATTGTAAGTAGCATATACCATATTTTCTTTACAACTACTCATTCCAGTCGTATATTTTCAATATCATACACTCTCTTTTCACTTTATTGTATTTATTATGCTTATTGAAATTATTATTCTGTTTATGCCACTTAATCTGTTTCTCCCTGTTTTTTCATGTTTGTATTGTATGCTTTTTAAATTTTACAACGTTTGTGCTCCTCATATATTTTATTATTTCTCCTCATAGTATTCCCCTGAGAACATCAGCTACTTTAACTCAATGTTATTTGGGTAAGGTATCCCAGTCCTTAGCCTGAAATGCCCTGCTGAGGTAAGAAAGAGAGAGAGAGAAAGAGGACAGAGAGAGAAAGAAAGAAAGACACTGGAAAACAGATACACCTGGAGATGACAGTCACTGATGTTAAAATCAAGACTCATCTATGCTGTGCTTTCACAGTCCTAGATCTACCCATCTGGCCTTTTGTGAATCATCTGTGTCTGTAACATTACTTTAACGACTGCCTTTTCCCAAATGATGCATCTGGGACAGGTTAAGGTGGGGACAATTACAAATGTCTCCATGACTCCAACAGTTGTTAAGGGCTCCCTACTCCCACTGTGCTTCAGCGATGCCATGGTGCCACTATCTATTCGGGCTTTGGTTTTACTGTCCCATTGTGGAGACAGAATACACAATATATATATTTTTTAATTTTCTATTTTAGATAATTT
>NW_012103787.1:1620021-1630677 GCF_000951045.1 Mandrillus leucophaeus
TGAGTTTATAACCAAGCTGTGTGAGTGAACCACAAACCAGACATCTGCAAGGAAGTCTAGGAGATGTAGTTTGCTATCTTCTAACCTTAGCAGTATGCTGAAGACTATAAAAGAACGAGCATGGTGCTGAGAAAAAAGAATCAAATATTTGGCCCAGGTATATTTGCAAGGGTATTTTCAAAGAAGATCTTCAGGTGGTACATATTCTGAAGACTTGAATGCTTAAGATTCTTTTTTTTTTTTTTTTTAATTTTTCCAGCGCATTTGAGTGGCAATTTTATCGGATATAAAATCTTGGTCTGTGTCTTTTTATTCAATATATTGGGAATATTAACCCATCTTCTTAGTCTTTAAATGTTGCTATTCAGAAATTTGAGGCCAGTATACTTTTTATTACTCTATAAATATACATTATCTATAAAATCTATAAAATATCTTTTTAAATTCTGATGCAATGTAATTTATCTATGATGTGTTTAAATTTACTTATTCTTTCTCTGGTACCATTTGGTTACTTTGCGTTTACTTTTATTTAGAGATCTCATATTTTTACTTGCAATTAGACAGTTCTAATACCTTCAGGTTACTCTGCAATTCAATTTTATTCTCTCCTTTGAGAGAATAAAATTTTCTCATATTACATGTACTTTAAGCATTTTGACATCTACATTCCAAATCTGCTTTTTTTCCTTATTTTACAATGTTTCTTTACCTTTCTGATAATACCTGGTTTGAATTACTTCCAACTCAGTGACTTCATCTCTAGAAAAATCCCTTTTGCTATTAAACATATATTGGTGACTTAGGTTGCTGTTTTTGCTACTTAACTATTGTAAGTAGCATATACCATATTTTCTTTACAACTACTCATTCCAGTCGTATATTTTCAATATCATACACTCTCTTTTCACTTTATTGTATTTATTATGCTTATTGAAATTATTATTCTGTTTATGCCACTTAATCTGTTTCTCCCTGTTTTTTCATGTTTGTATTGTATGCTTTTTAAATTTTACAACGTTTGTGCTCCTCATATATTTTATTATTTCTCCTCATAGTATTCCCCTGAGAACATCAGCTACTTTAACTCAATGTTATTTGGGTAAGGTATCCCAGTCCTTAGCCTGAAATGCCCTGCTGAGGTAAGAAAGAGAGAGAGAGAAAGAGGACAGAGAGAGAAAGAAAGAAAGACACTGGAAAACAGATACACCTGGAGATGACAGTCACTGATGTTAAAATCAAGACTCATCTATGCTGTGCTTTCACAGTCCTAGATCTACCCATCTGGCCTTTTGTGAATCATCTGTGTCTGTAACATTACTTTAACGACTGCCTTTTCCCAAATGATGCATCTGGGACAGGTTAAGGTGGGGACAATTACAAATGTCTCCATGACTCCAACAGTTGTTAAGGGCTCCCTACTCCCACTGTGCTTCAGCGATGCCATGGTGCCACTATCTATTCGGGCTTTGGTTTTACTGTCCCATTGTGGAGACAGAATACACAATATATATATTTTTTAATTTTCTATTTTAGATAATTTCTATTACTCTAAGAATGTATTTCCGGCTGGGCGCGGTGGTTCATGCCTATAATCCCAGCACTTTGGGGCGCGGTGACGGGCGCCTGTAGTCCCAGCTACTCTGGGGGCTGAGACAAGAGAACGGCATGAACCCGGCAGGCAGAGTTTGTAGTGAGCCAAGATCTCGCCACTGCATTCCAGCCCGGGACAAAGAGTGAGACTCTGTCAAAAAAAAAAAAAAAAATGTATTTCTACCATTTGAATTATGTTTGTTACTTTTTCTTCAATTTGTTTGTATAACTTTGAAATCTAGAAAGCAAAAGCTAAAAAACTAACGAGGAAGCAAGAAACAAAGCAAAAACTGTAAGGATATCCCAGGGTTTTGAGTGGCTTACTGAACTTTATAATAACTACTTTATTACTCGTAGTCTCAAAACTCTTAAATAATGAATTAATTCAAATTATTGGAGAACTACAACTCAAACTGGATGACTGAGTAGAGCTCTTCCAGATACATCTGTTTAAAACAAAAGAATTCCCTCTTAAAATGAGATCAGGCTGTATTTGACTGGCTTGAAGTTTTATTATTGTTAATTTAAAATTGTTAAAGATAATTTTTATCTTAGTTTTCTTACTTTTTTCTTAGAAACTTTTTATTAAAATTAAAGAAACTGGTGAGGCACAGTAGAAACTCATGCAAATACTTGAGCTTGCTAATGGTACGTGTGAGTAGATAAGAGAATAACTGCTGTGGAATAAATTCCAGGACAATAATACAAAAATGAAAAGGAGAAGAAAGAGTGGACAAGAAAAACTGACTCCTTGCTTCCATTCCTACAGGGAGATCACACATAAAGAAACTCTTCTTTCCTTCCAATTGGTGGGGTTCCTCAGTGTGATGGATGTCTCCAATTCCAAGCAATATTACAACTAGCAGTTCAGCACCGCTCTGCTCAGCAGTGAAGATAATGCGATGTGTTTTCAACTGGGACTGCAGGGGAACTGAGATTTTTCTTTTTATATATCATTTATAAATTGATGTCGTAACTTCACCAAACAGTAGTCTTTTAAAAGTTAATGAGAATGAAAAATCATGTGTATGGTCACATGTATATGTGTGTGTAAGAGTAAGTTTATGTTTAACATTTGATGTTCCTAGGAAGTTTAGGGGAGCAACAGTTCAAAAACTTGAATATATTTTGATGCTTTGTCTCTTATTTCTTTGTAAATATACCTTTATCTTTAATTTGTATATTGATAATAGAAATGCAGGACAAATGACTTGTAAAAATATTTCTTTGTTTGAAACTGCAAAGCACCAGAGCACTGTAAGTTTAATGTTTTAAGTACTCTGGTCTATTGTCTAGGATTGCTAGATTTTAACAAATAAAAATACCAGCGCCTAGATAAATCTGAATTTCAGATAAAAGTGAATACATTTTTAATACAAATATGTCCCACAGATTTCATAGAAAAGGTTGTACTAAAAATGTTTTTGTTGTTTATCTAAAATTTAATTTTAGCTGGGAAATCCTATATTTTATCTGGCAACTCTGATACTATCTATTCCACATTTAATTGTCATAAAGTCTCATTTTAGGTAAAATATAAGTTATTTCAGTGTTCATATGTGAATACAGAACAAATATGTAGGTAGATTAAATATATTCTTGAAACTGGGAAAGCTGTCTTTTTTTTCTATCTTTCTCTTTATTTTAGTAAAGTCAAGCAGTGAACAATGTTCCATAAAGGTCAATTGGCAACTGTACCATCTGCTCTGGGTCCCTCGAATAAATCTCCTGCTGGGGCACTGATATACATGAGCACATGTTGTTTTCACAAAGACCAAAATCTTATATTGTATTCTTGTTTGATCCCTGCTGTGGATGCCAGTTTAGCAGTGTCAGTAATGGTGTTTGTGCCTGAATTCTGGACCTTCATTACACAGATTGCTGCCAATCCCAGAAATAAAGATTCCACTAGATTAAAGAAACATGAAATAAAATGCTGGACTCCATGTGTAGTGGAAAAATGGGTAATGTGTTCCTATTATTTTAACAGACCTGTTTACACATGCCCCAGGCTCTGAGAGGGTTGGCTGCTAACATCCCCCACTGCATCTTTCTCTGGAGAATTGCCCTCCGAAGAGAGAAATGTCAAGATGTTTTTATGTCTCCTATTATCTTCAGCTATCCACAGACAATGAGCGATTGATAACAGGTGGCAAAATATCTTATCTCAATGAAGGACAACTCTGTGATGTAACTAATACTCTTGAATTCCCTGTGAAATCAGGCTGATTTTAACTTTAGGTAAAACTAGGCATTTCCTTGGCTTTTTCTCTTGCTTTGTCTTCACAAGTCTCACCAGAGAGCGCTCTGTCTATAAATTACCTGCACATAAATCTCCATCTAAAATTCTGTTTTAGGGAGCCTCAAACCACTATACTATCCCACGGTCACAAAGGAAATTGTTTATGTAGACAAAATTAAATGAGTGGGTGAAATCATATAAAAATAAGTATTCCTAATCAGTAATAACTATACTTCCTAAGCACAACACAGGTGCTTGTGTTTCTCATGGCACAACACAACAGATTTGTAAGCCAGAAGAAAATCCCAGAATTATTTTCGCTGTGATTGATCTGGTAGCCTACAAATGGCTGAGTTAATAACGTTGATTGTAGAAAGAGTCAAAGACAAATCTAACCTTTTTTGCTGCCTTAAGCCATTCTCTCCTTTGTAGTATTTTACTTAATGAAACAGCACTGAGCTTTAAACTGCAGTTGACATATGTTTGTTTTTCTGTTGACAGAACCCTTGACAGAGATAACCACAGGAATAGCATGCTATTGTTCTCAGTCCGAGGATAGGATAAACCACTGTCATGGTGTTAAATGTATACTGTAGGAAATATGTGTTACCCATGGATATAGTTTACCAGGAAAAAATTGTACTTGCTTACGAGTACTGACTTCCCAAAATGTAGGAGAATGTTAATGAGTAGCATATTGCAGAGTCACAGACATGAACATCCCTTCCCTGAAGTACCCAGTAAACAAACGATGAAAACACAAGAATCCACTGAGGGAAATCTCCACTGATACTCTAATTCTGTTGAAAAAGGAGGCACTGTTTTCCATAGTAAGATGAATTTATAAAAACAACATTTGGAGTATGTGATAACAGTGTCCTCATTGGAAGACAAGGGAAGAAAATGAAGGCTGGGTACCCTCACTTGAGAATTTAGAAAAATAAGGATCAAGTTGTAAGATTAAATTTAAACATTCTTTTATGTACAAGTTGTCTGTAAGTAAATTTGTGTCCAAGATTCAAAAAGGGTTTAAATATATAATTACTTTCTTTTGATAAAAATGAGTTGTCTCCTCATTATCCTTTTATGAAAACTCATGGATGACAATCTATTGTACTGGCATTTTAAATTAAGTTACATGTCTTTTACTTTTGAATCTTATCTGCATCCAAATAAGTAAATCCTGTATTTGAGGGTTCATTTCTTAATAATTTAATCTGGCACCACTTGACAAAAAGATTGAATCTATTATAAGACACTTTAATGTTTTAGAAGTATCTCTTATTTGCTGAAAAATAATATATTCACTTATTAACGTATATAATATACTGATATACTTTAATATTTATTTTGAAAATGCCTGTATTCATTTGTTCTCGCACTGCTATAAAGAACTACCTGAGATTGGGTAATTTATGAAGAAAAGAGATTTAATAAACTCACAGTTCCCTAGGCTGTACAGGCTGCTGTTTCTGCAGAGGACTCAGAAAACTTACAATCGTGACAGAAGGCAAAGGGGAAGCAAGCACATGTTCACATAGGTGGTAGGAAAGAGAGATCATGAAGAAGGAAGTGCTGCACACTTTTACACAAGCAGATCTCTTTAAAACTAACTCACTATCACAACAATAGTAAGGGGGAAGTCTGGCTCTATAATCCAATCACCTCCCAACAGACCGCTCCCACCTCCCAAACCTCCCACATTGAGGTTTACGATTTGACATGAGATTTGGGTGGGAATAGACAGCCAAACCATATCATTTCAGCCCCGGCCCCTCCCAAATCTCATGTCCTTCCCACATTTCAAAACACAATGATGTATCCGCAACAATACTCCAAAGTCTTAATTTATTCTAACATTAATTCAAAAGTCCAAGTCAAAGTCTCACCTGAGACAGGGCAAGTCCTTTCTGCCTATGAGCCTGTAAAATAAAAAAATAAGTTAGTTACTTCCAAGATGCAATAGGGGTAAAGGCATTGTGTAAATAGATCCTTTATAAGAGGGAGAAATCAATTAAAACAAAAGAGCCGTATAGGCCCCATGCATGTCTGAAACCCAGCAAGGCAATTATTAACTCTTAAAACTCCAAAATCAGCACCTTTGACTCTGTGTCTCACATCCAGGCCTCTTAGACACAATGGATAGGCCCTCAAAGCCTTGGGCATCTCTGCCCCTGTGGCTTTGCTAGGTACAACGACCATGGCTGCTTTCATGGGCTGGCTTTGAGTACCTGTGGCTTTACTAGGTACACGGTGCAAGCTGTCAGTGGACCTACAATTCCAGGGTCGAGAGGATGGTAACCCTCTTTTCACAGCTCCACTAGGCAGTGCCAATGGGGAATCTATGAGAGGACTCCAGCCCCACATTTCCCCTCCACACTGCCCTGATAGAGGTTCTCCATGAGGGCTCCACCCCTGCAGCAGGCAAATACCTGGACATCCAGGTGTTTCCATACATCCTCTGAAATCTCAGCAGAGGTGCCTCAGCCTTAACTCTTGCCCTCTGCACATCTCAGGATTAACTCAACGCGCAAGCCACCTAAGCTTGGGTCTTACACCCTCTGAAGCAACAGTCTGGGATTTATGTGGGGCCCTTATAGCTATGACTAAAGCTGGAGTGTCTGAGATGCATGGTGCTGTGTCCTGAGGCTGCACAGAGTAGCAGGACACTGGGTCTGGCTCATGAAACCATTTTTCCCTTCTGGGCCTCCAGGCTTGTAATAGGAGGGCCTGCCATGAAGATCTCTAAAATGCCTTGGAGATATTTTCCCCATGGTCTTGGCTAGTAACACTTGGCTCTTCCATACTTTTGCAAATTTCTGCAGCTGGCTTGAATTCCTCCCCAGAAAATGGATTTTCTTTTCTACCACATGGCCAGGCTGCAAATTTTCCAAATTTTTATGCTTACAAATGTAAGCATATACTGTCGGTACCAGCCAGGCTACCTTTTGAATGTTCTACCTCTTGAATGCTCTGTTAAAGAAAGGAACTTCTTTCACCAGATATTCTAAATCATCTCTCTCAAGTTCAAAGTCACACATATCTCTAGGGCAGGGGCAAAAATGCCATGGGTGTCTTTTCTAAAGCATATCAAGAGTGACCTGTACTCCTGTTCCCAATGAGCTCCTCATCTCCATCTGAGATCTTTTCAGCCTGGACTTTGCTGTCCATATCACTATCAGCATTTTAGTCAGAAAAATTTAACAAGCCTCTAGGAAGTTCGAAACTTTCCCTCATCTTCCTGTCTTCTTCTGAGCCCTTCAAACTGTTCCAACCTCTGCCTGTTACCCAGTTACAAAGTCACTTCCACACTTTCAGGTATCTTTACAGTGATGCCCCATTTCTCTGCTACCAATTTTCTGTATTAGCTCATTCTCAAACTGCTATTAAAAAAACTACCTGAGACTGGGTAATTTGTAAGAAAAAGATAAATCAGTTTATGCTTCTGCAGTCTCTATAGGGTTACGCTTCTGGACAGGCCTTAGGAAACTTACAATCATGGCAGAAGGTGAATAGGAAGCAGGTACATCTTCACATGGCTGGCAGGAGAGAGAGAGAGAGTGAAGAGGGAAGTGTTACACACTGTTAAACAACCAGATCTCTTGAGAATTCACTTACTATCACAAGCACAAGTCTGTGCCCATGATCCAATCACCTCCTACCAGGCCCCTCCTACAACGTTAGGGGTTACAAATTCACATGAGAGTTGGGTGGGGACACAGAGTTAAACCATATCAATATCTTTTCTTCTATGACAACAAAAATCTCATTGCAAGACAATATGTTAAAAGTTTGTGTGTGGGAAGGAGGGGGGATTGTTTTTGTTTTATTTTGTTTTTTAGTTAAACTCAAAGCACCCAGAGAATAATTGTTTCCAGATATTTGTGTTCTTGCGGGTTTTCAAATATAGTTACTGACTTCTTGATTGGGTAAATATGACATAATGACACTGTAACTCACTTTCAAAACCTTTTTAATCAGTGTTTTCTAAGGATCCTGCTTGGAAATAAATTATAATAATAAAATATTTTAAAATTATTTTTGTTAAAGGTATTAAACCTTAAGAGAATACTGCAATATATAACAAAAAGGAGAACTAGACAAAAGTCATAGAACCTTGAAGAAAACAGCTACAATAGATAAAAATTTCAACAATACTAAAAGATTACGTGCCTTCTCAGTTGTGGATAATTGCATTCTGTATTGTGTCTCTGAGCTCATTGTGATATGCTATATAAGTACATATTTGTTTGGTGTTTCTTAAATTTAATTTTTGGACGGAAAAATTGGTGAACTTCTGGAGACTAGAAACTCTATAGGGCAATTAACTTGTACCTATGTAACTGAACACCATGCAGTGCCAATATCCATGTCAGCCAATTTCTGATGGCAAACCCACTATACAATGGAATACACCTTCACCAACTTGGGCTGTGGAAAAACATAGGGATTCAGCAGACCCAAAGAATCTTTCTTTTTACATTAATGATAATTATCCTAGATAATTATGTCATTCAACTGAGAAAAGAAAAAAAATAGCTCGAGCAGTCCTAGCTATGTGAAGTATGGAAAATTCATCGGGCCCAGAGAGACATGATTATGGGAATTTGTTCACCCCTCCTTCTACCACTCATGCCTGGGGGCAACTGTTTAAAGGCATTTTATTTTTGACTAGTTGCCTCACTCACCATTATCTTCATGTTTCTGAATTCGTGATACAAATAATAATATATAGTCAATCAACATCTTGTATTACTTTGATAGTGAATTCTTGGTAAACAACCTAGGAACTTTCCCTTTAAGGACCTATTTGTTAACTTCTGCTAACTGGAGTTTATATTCAGGGCAACCTGAATCTATGCTCCTGGTTGCAGTCCTCAAACTTGGCCCAAATAGGCTCTCTACCCATATTAATTTTGCCTCACTCTTTACCATTAGGTCGACATACCCTAGAAAATTGTTAACCATCAGTATCTCTCTTCACTACAAACACATTCCTGACCTCATTCAATGTGCAGAAATATTATAAATGGAGTTAAGTTTGGAATTCTGTGGGATCTACTGAGTGTGCCATGCACACTGTATGTCATGCAAGACAGAATAAAATGGAGTTACAAAGGCCAACTCTTTCTAAGAGATTTTTTTTTTTTTTTGTCCACGAATCCTGTGTCGTATAAAGGCAACTAAAATTTTCTTAAACATATTCTAACAACCCTTGATCAAGTTCCAATGCCCTTCAGATGAGCCTCAAGTGTCTGGCCTATTCTAACAGAACCATTTTTTCCTTAGTGTCTCTTGTTATCAACATTTTGTCTTAAAAATTTGAGCTTCAAATGGTGTTGAGTAATTATTAATAATAATTTTCAATCACTTCTTTATAAATATTGGGAGTCCTAATTTTTTTAGATTTTTTTCTTTTGGATAAAATATGTATATATGTAAACACATTTGTGTCAACAATTCCCATAATACAAAATAAAATAAAGTGCATAACTGTAGAATACTCCAGCTCAAAGGAACACACATTCCAAATCTTCTTGGTTCAGACTACAGCTTTACTCTCCAAATAAGATTTATGACTCCACTTGGGACTTGCATTACTGGGCAGTCAAGGAACATTCCTCAGGAAGGGGAACATGTATCTAAGTCATGACAGAGTTCTGACAGATTTTCTCCTAGAAAGGATGGGAAGATTGAGAGTTACCTTAAATCCCCTTAAGACTCTTTTGATGGGAACCAGTGAAGCAAGTTTAAGGTAATGTCATTTTCTGCTGCTTTATCAGTACTATCTAAGATAAATTTCACCTTCTAAGCTGCAATATATCAGCATTTTTAGTGACAGTGCAACAAATTTTTCCAAATAGAAAGTTGTTCAAAGTGCTTTACTGAAACTAATTGTTTTTCTGGTATTCTGAGAGACAGATAAGCTGAAATTCTCTCAGTATTATTAAAATAATTTTTAAATAAAAATAAACATTAAAGAGACCCAGGTTGCCTGATTTTTAAGAAATATATTCCACTACAGCAATATATTCTGAGACTGAAAGGCTAATCTCTTAAATATTAAGTGTACAATACCCTTCATACTAGATTTATAAAACTGTACTTCATGTACTACTACTGAGTTCTCTCTGAATATGGTTCATGTTAATTATTTGCTTTAATAAAGGATAGGAGATAGTGTTTTAGAAATAAAATCTAACATAAGAAACAATTCTTTCATCCTTCTCTGCATTTATTTGCTTTTATTATTTATCCTTCCAGTTTTGTTCTTTTATGCTTTTCAACTGGCTATGACAATGGTACAGAATGTTAAAAAGGCACGTCTTGGTTCAATGTCAGATAATAATAACCTTCTCTGGAAATGATCAACATAGAAGCTAAATATTAACTATTTTCAAATTTTCCTTTTTGACTTTGCTGGAGGAAATAAGATATCAATGTAAAAGTCTCTTTTAATATTCATGCACGCAATTATATGAATATGCAAAACTCCTCCTGCTCCTAGTACAGAACAACAAATAGCATAAAAGGAGTCTTACCTTGGATTTCACCCTTATCTTTTCTGAAGTGTAGGGGTATTTCAAAGTAAAGTATTCTCCCGTGTATGATATATCTAGCTCGATTCCAAAATCTGTGACAATGGCTAAATGCAGTTGAATAAGTAATAGATAGCACATTAACCTTCATAGCAAATGTTCTCGTTTTGTGAGTTTAATCATAATGGGCTTTTTCAAACACTAAATATCTCTACTTTACAATTAGTTTCCTTCAGAAGTATTTAAATATATCTTCGTTCCTGCTTCCTTTTTTGTTTTAAT
>NW_012103787.1:1630727-1653963 GCF_000951045.1 Mandrillus leucophaeus
CTTGATCAAGTTCCAATGCCCTTCAGATGAGCCTCAAGTGTCTGGCCTATTCTAACAGAACCATTTTTTCCTTAGTGTCTCTTGTTATCAACATTTTGTCTTAAAAATTTGAGCTTCAAATGGTGTTGAGTAATTATTAATAATAATTTTCAATCACTTCTTTATAAATATTGGGAGTCCTAATTTTTTTAGATTTTTTTCTTTTGGATAAAATATGTATATATGTAAACACATTTGTGTCAACAATTCCCATAATACAAAATAAAATAAAGTGCATAACTGTAGAATACTCCAGCTCAAAGGAACACACATTCCAAATCTTCTTGGTTCAGACTACAGCTTTACTCTCCAAATAAGATTTATGACTCCACTTGGGACTTGCATTACTGGGCAGTCAAGGAACATTCCTCAGGAAGGGGAACATGTATCTAAGTCATGACAGAGTTCTGACAGATTTTCTCCTAGAAAGGATGGGAAGATTGAGAGTTACCTTAAATCCCCTTAAGACTCTTTTGATGGGAACCAGTGAAGCAAGTTTAAGGTAATGTCATTTTCTGCTGCTTTATCAGTACTATCTAAGATAAATTTCACCTTCTAAGCTGCAATATATCAGCATTTTTAGTGACAGTGCAACAAATTTTTCCAAATAGAAAGTTGTTCAAAGTGCTTTACTGAAACTAATTGTTTTTCTGGTATTCTGAGAGACAGATAAGCTGAAATTCTCTCAGTATTATTAAAATAATTTTTAAATAAAAATAAACATTAAAGAGACCCAGGTTGCCTGATTTTTAAGAAATATATTCCACTACAGCAATATATTCTGAGACTGAAAGGCTAATCTCTTAAATATTAAGTGTACAATACCCTTCATACTAGATTTATAAAACTGTACTTCATGTACTACTACTGAGTTCTCTCTGAATATGGTTCATGTTAATTATTTGCTTTAATAAAGGATAGGAGATAGTGTTTTAGAAATAAAATCTAACATAAGAAACAATTCTTTCATCCTTCTCTGCATTTATTTGCTTTTATTATTTATCCTTCCAGTTTTGTTCTTTTATGCTTTTCAACTGGCTATGACAATGGTACAGAATGTTAAAAAGGCACGTCTTGGTTCAATGTCAGATAATAATAACCTTCTCTGGTAATGATCAACATAGAAGCTAAATATTAACTATTTTCAAATTTTCCTTTTTGACTTTGCTGGAGGAAATAAGATATCAATGTAAAAGTCTCTTTTAATATTCATGCACGCAATTATATGAATATGCAAAACTCCTCCTGCTCCTAGTACAGAACAACAAATAGCATAAAAGGAGTCTTACCTTGGATTTCACCCTTATCTTTTCTGAAGTGTAGGGGTATTTCAAAGTAAAGTATTCTCCCGTGTATGATATATCTAGCTCGATTCCAAAATCTGTGACAATGGCTAAATGCAGTTGAATAAGTAATAGATAGCACATTAACCTTCATAGCAAATGTTCTCGTTTTGTGAGTTTAATCATAATGGGCTTTTTCAAACACTAAATATCTCTACTTTACAATTAGTTTCCTTCAGAAGTATTTAAATATATCTTCGTTCCTGCTTCCTTTTTTGTTTTAATATAAGAATGGTAATCATGAAATATTTTCTAACCTCTATGACTCCATTTCTATTTAGTAATTTTTTAACAATATTGCAACCAGTCCTAACATGCTTCCCAAAATTGGTCATATATCACAATTTTTATTAATAATTCTTCTTTCAAGGTAAACTATTTCTTCCCCAGAATCAATTTTGTCACTGTGGATCACAATGAGGGTTGCAGAAAATAGAGTTATGTCACACTCAATATTGCTAAATTGAAGTTAAAATATTACATTGAATCATTATCTTCCCTACATATACTCCAAAACATTCTTTGATAACCTGGCTATTTCATCTTCCTCTTATGCTGCTTCTTTTATTTTCTTTTTTTAAGTTAGTCTCCCAGACCAATTGATATTAGCCTTTCCATATTTTGAAACTCTCCCAGAAATTTTTATTAAAATCTGTACGGCTTGATTTTTGTAGTCAGGATTCTGCTAGTACTAGTGACAAAAATTCAACTCCATGCAGGAAAAACAGAAGGGAACTTAATTGACTAAGATCACTTGGAAATCCCCAAAAGAGAACTGTATTCAGGCACAACTAGACCCTACTACTGAAATATGTCATAGTGATTTTTCACTTTAGGTTCTGCTGTTTGGCTTGCCTGGCTTGGGTGTTTCCTACCATGGAAAGAATTACTCCTCCTGTCAGGAAATATGATCATTGGCAAGGTCAACAGGAGGTTAATGTGTATGCATATCTATAAATTTTAAATCTTAGTGTTATAATAACAAGTTAATTACCTATAAAGACAGAAATTTCACTTGAAATATTCAAAATTTTATAAGAAAATGATTGATATGGTTTGGCTCTGTGTCCCCACACAAATCTCATCTCAAATTGTAATCCCCATGTGTCAATTGACAGATCTGGTGGGTGTTGATTGGATCATGGGGGTGGTTTCTCACATGCTGTTCTCGTGATAGTGAGCAAGTACTCACGAGATACGACCCTTTTAAAATGTGCTCAGCAGTTCCCCAGTGTGCTCTTCTGTCTTGCCTGCTACCATATAAGACATGCCTTGCTTCCCCTTTGCCTCCCACTTTCCACCATGATTGCAAGTTTCCTGAGGCTTCCCCGGGCATGCAGAACTGAGTTAATTAAACCTCTTTCCTTTATAAATCAGCCAGTCTTGGATAGTATCTTTATAGCAGTGTGATTAAGAACTAATACAAGGATATTTTAGTTTGTTTTCTTAGGTCTTGAAGAAAAATCGGTTTAACAGATTTTTAGACGAGATTTTCTTGGTCATAAGGAAAAAATCCTACCATGTTCTCTTTTTTCTCAGTATTTTCAATTATCATTAAGTGAAAAATAAGTACTTACCAATTTTACGACTCTATAAAATGATCATGGTCATTAAAATACTTCTAGATATGAGTATGAATGTGAATCAATGGCCTGTTTTGTACAAGGAGAAAACAGAAAAGGTGCAACATAATTACATTCTCTCTCTTTACATCTTAATCTTAATTACCATATTTCTCTTAAACCTTTATTGATGTATGAACTTATTGATTTCGTCTTGTCTTTTTGTCTTCCTTCCTTGCTTTCTTCTATTCTTCCTTTCTTTTACTTCTTTTTAGATGAATAGCGGACTATCGCCTCCCATTTCTGAACTCATATAATCTTGAGTGATTATAAATTAAGATAATAATAATAAGACTATAAATAGATGAAAGAAAGTTATGAAGAGATCACTGTTTTGGGGTTTATTAAAAGAGACAGCTTCACTTGAAATAAAAAAAAATTGTAATTTATGACAAAACAGGTCAGCAATTAAAATCTAGCATATAGATTGCTTCAGTTCAATTAATTTGTTTTCTTTTATCCCTATATTCTTTTTTTTTTTTTTTTTTTTTTTTTTAGAGCAAGTCTCACTCTCACTCTGTCTCCCAGACTGGAGTGCAGTGGCACAATCTCAGCTCACTGCAACCTCTGCCTCCCAGGTTCAAGCAATTCTCCTGCCTCAGCCTCCCCAGTAGCTGGGATTACAGGTGCATGCCACTTTGCCTAGCTAATTTTTGTATATTTATTAGAGACAGGGTTTCACCATGTTGACCAGTCTGGTCTTGAACTCCTGACCTCAGGTGATCAGCCCGCCTTGACCTCCAGAGGTGCTGGAATTACAAGTGTGAATCATCACGCCTGGCTCCCTATATTCTTATAAAGATAAATCTACATCTAATTATTTCATTAAATTCAGGTATAATGTTTTGGTAATAACGTCATAGATGTTACAAGTCACCTTATGTTGCAACACCTCAAATATCACATAGTATCAGAATCTCAACATTACTGTTGCTAATGTATGATCATTTGATTAAAATGGTGGCTCAAATTGTCTCTAATATAAACAGACTTTTTTTTTTTTTTTTGTACTTAGAAAGTAATCTCTGCTCTAACATACACTGAAGGGATATGAACTATGTTTTTCTCCTGATTTTTCCGTATTAATTCCAGTGGCTATTTTGTGTGAATTTTATAGTCATAACTTTCTAGTCTAATCATTTCTTTTACATGATTAGCTAACGATCTTTTTCAAGCAAGTGATATCCTGCATCAAATATGGTCTTTCTTAAAATATGGAATGAATGCTTATTTCCTCCAACAATGAATCTTCTGAGTAAACATGTGGTGTCATAGGTGCCTCAAATGGTTTAAAATGAGTCCTTTTTAGCCCATTTTTGGGTATCACTATCGACTCATTGGTTTATATTTTTAAATATTTTACAATACATTAGAATTATCTAATGCTTAAAAATGTGTTTTGAGTACCGAGAAGCTTGCCTCTGGATCCTTTTTAAACCTTCTTTCATCTGAGCACTTCCTTGTTCTCTAGGCCAAGGTGCTAAAGGCTTTTCTGGAACTCTTATGGCCCAGTATTGGTGTAAACCATTTATCCTAGCAATGTTATATCTTATTAGGGGAAAATTATACTATGGAATAAAATCTGTAAACTACATGTATTTATTTCTACTGGGGTATTTTTGCATCTAAACCATGAAAAAGGTTTGGAAAAAAATACACATTTTAAAATTCACAGACAATTAGACAGATAAATAAAGCAATTTAAAATTAAATTGAGTATGTAGAAATTATTTAATTTGTTATCTGTAGTCCTTTTAACATATACCAATTTATGTGATCATTAATAACACTAATAGATTTACTTATCATGTCATGCAACATCACTTATGAAGTGTTTATTAAACTATAATTAAGATATTGATAATAAAAGACTGTAGATAAAACTTTAGCATTCCTTTGTAGTTTTTTTCTTCCTCTTTATAATACATTCCATTCAGGATATACAGTAAGATTACATTGTTTAAAAATCACTTGAAAATATTTGTGTGCTTTTCTGTGTGTTTAGGTTACCAGTCTGATACTTATCAATCAGACGTCACCCTCTCTTCCCAGTTAATAAACAGAATCCTTTCTCATGTCACTCTCAAGAGCATTTAACCTAGAAAAATTCTAACTACTCAAAAAATGTTTTCCTTAGAGGTTTGCTACTATACAAAATTACAGAATCCCATCAAAGAGACTATCATTCCCATTTATTAGCTAAAGCTCTATTATATTTATTAAGTGATTTCTGATTTAATAGAAAAATAAATTCAGAACAATTAAGCTTAGTGATGTCCCTTTCTGTAAAAGAGTTTTGTAATCTGCACTCTTCAGGTTCAGCCATCTTTTATTTTAGCCAATGAGCCAATATACTGCACTTTCATGTGACTGGCTTGTGGTAATCTGTTTTCCTTCTTTGTTGCAATTTGACTGCCTTTAACATCTTCTTTATCTAACAATTGTTTTTAATATGCAAATATTTTTATAAACACATTTGTCAAGAGTTAAAGTAGATGTTAGGTGTAAAATTACAAACACACTATCACTCTAGGAAGCTGGCACAAAAGAGAGTTGGGATGGAATGTGTACTTAAGCTATGATTTTTACTATTAGAAAAATTTAGAAGAGTATGAAAAAGCTGAAAATATGACTCAATAACATTCTAATTAAATTTGGATCAAACTGATTAATAATTATGCAATAAAGTTTCCTTCTAATGTACAGACACAGACATACACATATATCCAGGTGTTCTGGAAAATATGTAAGGAAATACTATACATAAATTATGCTGAAAGAAAAATAAAGCAAAACATGATTACTGACTAAATCTAGGTGGGGTGATTTATTTGTACTTTTAAAACTTCTATTTATATGTGTTTTCTGTAACCTTTGCAGTAGGTACATATTACTTAATAATAAAAAGGGGTTATTAATTGACCGATTAAGACAAAGTCACTTTGTTAGCAATGTTAAAATGCAAGGATAATGAATGACTCAAATAACAATTACACTATTTTAATTTCTCAGACACTCTTGCAATATTAGCATATAAAAAGAAAAGACCCTGTCGAGTGAGCTTGTATAACTAAAAAAGAGATTTCTAAAGAACCACTAATATAACTGTTTTGTTCTACCTAACGGTTTCTACCTTGACTTAAGTATATGTTTTAGTTTTTTAAGTATTTATCTGACTACTATGGTCTAAATGTCTAAGTCTCCCCAAGTACATAAATTGAAATCCTCGTCTTCATCCCCAAGGTAATGGTTTTAGGAGCTGGAGCCTTTGGTTAGGTCATGGGGCAGAACTTTCATGAATTAGATTAGTACCTTTACAAAAGAGGCTTGAGAGAGAACCCTGGCACCTTCTGTCACGTGAGGTTAGAGCGAGAAGAAGGCTGTCTCTGAGGAAGTGGGCCCTCAACCATACACCAAATCTACCAGGACCTTGATCTTGGACTTCCTAGACTCCAGAACTGCTTTGAATCCACCAGTCTATAATATTCTGTTATAGCAATTCAAAGAAACTAAGATATTATTATTCATTTTCTTTAATCATAGACAATACAGTTAAAGTATCATATTTGTTGTTAGAATGGTAGAACCTGAACATTTACCACCACATATTTTCATAATAATCATTTGAATAAAAAATTTTGAAGTATTAATTTAAAAGCCATTTTTTGTCTTTGTATCTTGAAAGATATGATTTTAAAAGTTAACTACAAGGAATAAAGTAAAAGAAAAATAATAGGTTCCACACTGAGCACTGTCTCTTCACTAGAGCAAATCCTTTTTATGATGAGCAAAATTTTCATTAATTTTCCATTACAATAAAAAGAGCTAATTTCTTCATTATGTTTACAAGAGAATGTTAATTAAGATACATAACTCAATTTGAGGGTTTTGCTGTCAAATTGTACATGTGGTCTTCTCTCAGTCTTCTATCTTTGAAGTTATGTTAATGTTCTAGCTAATGTTTTAACTCAATCGAGATAATCTATCTATCTAATGGCTCTTCCTATCTCTTCCCATCTTTCTTTCTTCATATTTATTTTAATTATTTTTCAGGTTTTCACACAATCACAACGATTTCTCCTAAGTTTAAGTCTTCTAATCCATGAATAAGGGCTATCTTTCCATTTATTTAGGCCTTCTTTAATTTTTCTCAGTAATGATTTGTAGCTTTCAGAATGCATGTTTTACACTCTTATAGCTAAATTTATCACTGAGTATTGTAGTCTTTTTGATTAACTTATAAATAAAATTGTTTTAAATTTTATTTTTTGATTGTTTACTGCTTTTGTATAGAAATACAATTGATTTTTATATATTAATTGTGTATTCTGCTGAGAGAGGAGGCAGTTAGAGGCTGGCTTGGCAGCTAAAGAGGGAGGGTCTCACGAGAGGAAAAACATCTGTGGAACCGCAGCTGCACCGGCACCACCCCTGTAGCTAGTGAAAAGAAATGTAGCTAAGAATTTTCTCTAGCTAGGATGTTTGCTTGGAAGGGACTGTCCCAACGTAAGTCCAGGGACAATAAATGGACTGAAATGTCTTTAACTTAACCCAGATCGTTGCTCATTGTAATATCATTAACATGACATTAGTGTTGTGGTTTTAGATCCCTGTGGGTTTCATGTAGGTACTCATAATCATGTATAATAACCAAGATGGGCCAGCTATAACCACTCCCAGGCATGCACAGATGCAACACCATTATGGGGGAACTTTACCTGTCCCCTTAGTACAGAAGACTTACTTGTCTTTGCCACATAAAAGACCCAAAACTCAGCCCCACTTCTGGCAACTCCCTTTGGGTCTGCTCTCACTGCTGAGAGCTTTTCTGTTGCTTAATAAATCCTACTTTACCTTACTCACTCTCCAGTGTCCACGTGTCTTACTGTTCTCAGTTGTGGAACAAGAACTCAGACCTAGCCGAACTAAGGAGTATGGAGACTTCAACACCGCTACCTTATTGAGAATATTAGTTCCAATTTTTTATTGGATTTTTTAGAAATTTTTTATAGGAAAACTTATCATCTGAAATAAAGCTAGTTTTAATTTATCCTTTCTAGTCTAAATACCTGCTATTTCTTTTGCTTGCCTAATTGTTCTGGCTAAAACCTCTAGTGCAATGTTAAATACAAGTGGTAAAAGAGGACATCCTTTTCTTATTTCTTATCTCAGAGGAAAGCCTTTAGCCTTTCACATTAAGTATGATGTTATGGATGATTTTGTTTATGGTTGCCCTTTATGATGTTGAGCATTCCAAATTAGTTGAGTGTTTTGTCTGAAAATGAATATTAGGTCTCAAATGCTTATTCTGTTTCTGTGAGATAATATGATACATTGATTTCTGTATGTAAAATCAAACTTGAATTACTGGGATAAATCATACTTATTCATGATATGTAATCATTTTGATATGTTGCTGGATTAAATTTGCTAGTATTTTGTTAAGGACTGTTTGTGTATATATTTACAAGGGATCATGGTCTGCAGTTTTAAATCCTTGGAATGTCTTTGATTTTGTCATCAGGCGAATGCTAGCCTCACAGAATTAATTATAAAATACCTCATTTTTTTCTAATTTTTGAATGGGTTTATGAAGACTTGCTATTCATTTTTTTTGAATGTTTAGTAGCATTCAGCAGTGACACTACATGGTTTGGACTTTTTATATGGAAAGTATTAAAACCATTCATTCAATTTTATTGTTATATGTGTGTTATGATTGCCTATTTCTTCTTAAGTAAACTTTTAGTAAGGTACATCTTTCTATGGATTTTTATCCATTTCAATTAACTTATCTAATTTTCTGTTTTGTAATTATTCACAGTATTCACATATACTTCTTTTCTTTTAGGTAAAGTCAGTAGTGATTAACTCACCTAAATATAAAAGATGTCTTTTATTTATTATTTTAATAATTTGAGTCTTCTCTCTCTCTCTCTCTCTCTCTCTCTGGATTAAGTTTATCTATTTTGCTGACTTTTTTCAAGAAGGCAATTATTGATTTTTAAAAACTATTCTCTAGTATTTTTTCCTAATTTCCATTTAATATTCATCTTGCTCCTGTTGTCATATTTATTATTTCATTACATCTGGTGAGTTGAGGTTTAGTTTGTCATTTTCCAGTATCTTAAGTTGGAATGTTATTTAGTATATTTTAGATACCTTTTAAATGTGGGCGTTTACAGATATAATGTTTATATATTTTCTTTGAATTCCCCCTTACTAACTTGTGTAGTTTTCTTCCACCAATACAACTTGATCTAACTTGTCTTCATTAGGATATAAGTTGTCAAATATATATTCTATATGTTATTGCCTTAACATACAAATACATGCACATTATTATATACAATTGCTTTTTAAATAAGTTAAGAAGAAAAATAAGATGCAATCAGAATGTCTTCTACAATTATCTACACAACTATCTTTTCTGTAACTCTTTGACTTTCTATGTGGATTCTATGTGGATTATCATCTAGAATCACTTACATTTCAATGTTGATTCAGATTATCATCTGGTGTCACTTGCTTTGGACTCAAAGAATTATTTTTAACATAACATACCCAGTAACAGTGAAAACTCTTAGTTGCAGTTATCAGATGTAAGATTCTATTCTGACAGGTATTTTGTCTGTCATCTCTTTGCATTTGTCATACCACTGCCTTTGAACTCCATTGTTTCTGTGAGAAATCAGCTGTTACTTGTATGTGACAAGGCATTTGTCATTTGCTGCTTTCAAGATTTTCTGTTTCTCTTTGTCTTTCTTATTTTCACTACAATGTGTACCTTGTGGATCACTTTATGATATCCCCCTTGGAGTCACTTGAACAGCTTGACTGTACACATCAAATTTTCCAGGAAATTTGGAAGTTTTCAGCCTTTAGTTATTTCATGTATTAGTAATAGCATTTTAAACTCTTTTTTTCTGTTAAGTACAACATCTTGACCACTTCAAAGACAGTGTATTGTTTGATTTATATTTCTGTGTATGAGTCACACTTTCCTGTGTTCTTTTTCAATGCCTCATGATTTTTCATTAGAAACGATTTCATTTATATTCTTTATTTCTTTATGATTTTAATAGATTATTTCAGTGCAGTGTCCTTCCTTTGCAGTATCAAGCCAATGATGTTGCACTTCAGAAGTTGCACCATCCTTCTGATACCCCATACGTTATGGATGACTTTTTGCCTGGTTAGACTTTTTTAGTATTACAGCCAGTTTTTTTCCTTTAACGATTATTAGTTGATCACTGTGTTGTCTTTGACAATGCTCTGGTGCATAAAATGTTACACAGCTGTTCAATTAAGTGAATCTCCTTTGCAGAGGTATTCTTTGGGCGTTGCTCCAATGCTAGGAAGGTTCTTTTTAACTGCATTTCCTTTCATTTTCTCTGATAAACAGCTAGCTAGTCTATAATTTCTCTTGGTGACCTAAAGGACCCGTCAGTCTCCTCTTGCTTATCACCAATATCTCCATTTTCTAACTATGTCCTTAGGCTTGGAGTTTCCCAAGATCTGCTCCAAATGAAGTTAATTACTGTATGAAGAAATGCAGATTTATTCGCAATTATGGTGTAATGCTCCACTTGGGAAGAACCTATGTGGTACTGCCCCAGAACTGGGTGCGTGGACAGTGACCCGTTTGTCTCACAGTGATGCTGATACTCTGAGAGCAGGGTACTGACATGGATGATAGCCAGTTACTCGGCTTTCTCTTCCAAGCATAGAAAAACTACCATATGAGCAAGTTGTGATAGGGATTCATCTCTGGGATTCTCAACCTGCCACAACTGGTATAGCCTTTCACACTATGAGTAAGGTCTAGGTAGATGAAGGCAGACTGCTCTGCTGAATCCTGCTCTGCTTGCCTGGAATAAGGCTGCAACATAAATCTGGGGAAGAAGATAAGAAATTCTTGTTTTATTCTTTCAACAGAAATAAACTGTTATATTGGCAGCTGCTGGAGAGAGAAAGCCCTGTCTTCAGACTTGCACCTACCGGAAGTATAGCTTCCACCACACTGCCTGAGAAGGAAGGAAGTCGCTCAATACACACACACTCTAATTGTTTTTACTGAGATTTAGTAAGAACAAATGAATGTTTTATCATCAAAGCTTCATTACTGAATAAATATTCTTCATTTGTTGTTTGCTTATAGGACAATTTCAGAAATATTGTTATTAATTTTCAAAAGTTACTAGTTGTTTCACAGGTGAGAGCATTCATGAAAAACCTTACTCTGCCATTCTGGAAGTGCTTCTCTCCAAATTACATTTTAATACATTATTTTCTGAGGCAATGTGTTAGTCTAAGTACAGGCATACCTTGTTTTATTGTACTTCATTTTATTGTGCTTGGAAGAGTGTCCACTTTTACAAATTAAAGTGTCATGGAAACCTTGCATTCAGCAACTCTACCAATGCCATTTTTCAAACAGTGTATGCTCACTTTATTAGCTTGTTTTTTTGTTTTTTTTGTTTTTTTGTTGTTTTTTTTTTACCAAGAAAGTGTGTTTTTATTTAAGGTATATATTTTTCATTATACAAAATGTTACTGCATACTTAATAGACTACAGTAAGTATAAACATAACTTTTATGTACACTGAGAAACCAAAAAAAAAAATAATGTGACTCACTTTATTGCAATATTAACTTTATTGTGATAGTCTGGAACTGAACCTGAAATATCTCTAAGGCATGCTTGTATCTTGTATTTTCATGCCATATGTACATATTATTCAATGCTAATGTTATATGTTTTCTGTGGCCATCTGGGCAAGTAAAGCACAATAATCTTATCCTTTATATTACTTAATTTTTTTTTAAATTTTTTTATTATTATACTTTAAGTTCTAAGGTACATGTGCATAACGTGCAGGTTTGTTACATATGTATACTTGTGCCATGTTGCTGTGCTGCACCCATCAACTCGTCAGCACCCATCAACTCGTCATTTACATCAGGTATAACTCCCAATGCAATCCCTCCCCCCTCCCCCCTCCCCATGATAGGCCCCGGTGTGTGATGTTCCTTAATTTTTAATAAAAACAATTATAAAGATATTGGTATCATTCCTTCAACAAGATTGGTGTCAATACTAAATAAAATAAAACACATATTTTCCTACTGTGTCTTGAAAGAAGAAAATGAAATTTAGCTACCTAGTCTACAATTTTCTTCATTTAAGGAAACGTATTTTTCTTTCTCCAGGAAATCTAATGGAAACTTAGAAAAAGAATGAAAACTCTATCCCTAGGTTTCTAAGGAACACATATAGCACAGAGACAGGAATTGCAGCAAACAAAGTCAAATGAAGAGTCACCCTCAGTGAAATCCTGATGCTGCTTTACGTTCTCTACCACATTTTGGATTTTAGTGTTAGGATTATTTCTGAAGGAGTCTTCTGAATCTCAGGTTACTTACATGAAAAACAAGATAATTTGATTTACATAAATGTTCTTCTCAAACCCTTTGATCAGTGGTGCTCAAGTTCCATTTTATTTCTATTAACCCATAGTTAATCAATTGTTTAACTCATTTTCTGAGCAACCAGGTTCTCAGTGTAAAGAACTCAATTATGTTGTTTGCTTTTCTGACCCCCCATCTTCTGTGTGCACTCATGATAAGGTGAACATGGGATGAAATCATATTTATAATCAATTACAGAATGATCCCTGAAAGTAGAGTACTTGAAATTATAATTATATATCTTTTGTTGTTCATATCTCATGATCAACAGATCCATGTTTATCATGTTAATCATGTTATTCATTGGCTTTAGGCTCTGACTTGCCTCCACCTGAGACTGCTTCCAAGTCTGATTTTTTCAAGTCATTGAACATTTATTCCTGGTCATAAAATATTCATTATTTCAACTAATAGTAATTTGGTTTTCTTTCTAAGTATTTATAGCCCAAAGCTTGTGGAACTCTAGACTGACTGATTTGAACATTTTAAGCAATAAATGAGAATAATCATTTTTTGAAATAGATTGTTATTATTATTACATTTAGAATAACAGCATGCCACTTGGGGAGATATTTTTTGTATATCTAAATGCCACTTGGGGAGGTTTTCTTTTTTGGATATCTAAAAGTCCTCATCAGAATATACTTTATACAGAATTATTGCAAACAAACTTTGAATCATGAAATTTTGAGGCATACTTTGTGGAAAATATACCATAAGTCGTGTAAATATCTGAGTATAAAGTGGAGCTGTTTCAAGACTGCCTCCTTTATTTAAGTAATGGAGATGTATGTAAAACTTAGTTTTTAAATATTTTATTAATCTTGGCATAAGTGCATCCTAATTAGGGAGGAAAAGACCTGGAGGGATGGAAAGGCATTCCCACATCTCCTTCTCATGCATATTGTCTTTAGTCATTGCTTACGATTATTATTTTTTGTTTGTTGGTTTTTTGGCTTCAAAGGAATAATTACTTAAAAGTGAAGATTCCGACTAAAATATTTGCTTTGTGTTAGTTTAATTTAATGATCTAATATTTGTGTTACTTTATCCATGAAAGTTATACTTCTGCCTATCAGTATCTAAGCCAGTCATATATTTCTACCTCACCTTCTTTGGTAATCAGGGCTTCATTATTTTATTCTTGATCAGTTGAAATTTAAATTGAAATAAAATATACTTATTCAAAATATTTAAATTGTATGAAAACAAAAATATTTGGAAAGAATGAGATCATTTATAGTATCCTTAATTTTTCTCTAGAGGGTTTAGCAGCAGGTTGTTTCTAATTCTGACTTTATATAATTGTAAAATTCTGAATAAAATACTAACTAGAAACTATCTTGCATTTAAGTTTAATTACTTTAATAATAATTGTTGTGCATCATTCATTTTTGAGCAAAAATTATAAGCCTTCTTTCCTGGTTCTCACGTTATTTTACCAACTACAGGGCATTATGGCAATCATACCCTACTGAGGTTGAGTATTAAAAAATAAATATTTAAAATTAAAATACTGCTTGTCACATAGAATGAGCACCTGATGCCATTTATGAGGAACAGGTGGATATTTATTCAGGCATGTTTTATGTACCAGCAGGAATTATTTCAATTAAATATCAATGTCACTACCTTTAGAGAAGACTGAAACAAGAGCAAAGGATACACATACACACAGACACACACAGGCATGTAGGTGACACGAGAACTTAAGGTAATCTCAACTGAACCAGATTTGCAAAAAAAGTTGGTTCAATTTGTCTGGATTGCCTAAAGGAAGAGGCAGTAGCCTCTAAAATAGATCAAGAGATTTTGATCTTTATTGTTGCACTGAAATGTGCAATTCTGCAGGTACTATTATTCTTTATAATTTTCTTTGGGTGAGTTGAACGTAATATTCTTAGGTGGGTTGGGGAATAAAAATGACTAGGAAAAAGCATGTGTCTTTGCATTCAGTATATAGTGTCTTGAATTAGCAAGTTATCTAAGTTATGTTAATGGAGAAAAATACACAAGATAAATATTTGGGTTATCACAAAGGCAAATATTCCTAATTAGTGAGAGTGAGGGAGGAGAAGGACACAGAGAAAAAATATGAATAACTTATTCAAATATACTTCTATTTTTAAAATACTCCAAGATATTGTGATCTGTAAATGTGTATATGTGTTTTCACATCAACTATTGCAACTTAATGTAGGAAAAATTAAGGCATGTTTTAATACCAAAATACCACTCAACAACACAGTACATGAGCAACTGTTCACACTGAATGATGTAGATAATTAATCTAATTTTCCCTCTGCTTCATTTGGTGTTCTATTAGTTTTCTTATTCAAACTTTCAAGTCACAAATCTAATTTAAATCCTCTTAACTGGTCTAACGCATAATGTGTTCTATCTACTTTCAGTGTCTAGCAGTAAGCAGCAAAGCCAGAATACTAATTTGTTTCAGAATGTGAAAAACACTCAATAATCAAATAATAAAATCCTGGATCCGCCATTTCTTAATGACACGACCAAATGAGTCCAATGCCTTGAAATGTGAGCATAAGTTAAAAAATAGAACAAAAAGAATGTAACAATGTGAGTGAAGAAAGGAGAATCATGCTAACAGGAACACCATATTCAATGTATTTGGTCTCTATTCAAAACGGTCCCAATTCTGAATATAATATTTTTAAATGAGCAAGACAAATTTTGATTAACAATATTAATGTTGCTATTTTAATATTTCCTACTCTCTATCTTATCGCTCTTTCTTATCCTATTTCTCTCTTTTCTCAACATACTCATGATTATCTGAAGTCCTATTTAATATTGGAAAATTATTTTCTGTAGTCTCTTTGAAAAAGTCTGTATTGATGTTTTGGTACAAAGATTTTTGTTCCCTTTTCTTGTAATGTTCGCACCTCCTTTGGCAAAATACAGTTTATTTCCATACTTTCTCTTGAATTCAAGTAAATTAAAAACACACACACACACATTTCCTAAAATGAAGAAATAGGGTATGTCAGAAAAATTAACCATGTACTGAGTGATTAAACTATTTTCTGTAGAAATGTCATTTCTATTTTGTTTAAATGTAATGCAATTTACTAGACCATAAAGAACTCCTTAGATGAAATGGCTGTTTTCCAGGCAATGCTACTCTGCTGCTGATTGCAATATATTCTGACATCTATGACAGTTTTATAATTCTTCTATTCTGTGCTCTGAAGTGTCCCTACTTTGCTGAAGGTTTTCTCCTGGGAAAAGGCACTAAAGTTTTGTGGACTGAAAGGACAATAAACAGTTTGATGGGAAAACAATATCACCATGTGATGCAGTCTTGTTGCTAATTTATTTTATAATGTAGAAAAATATTTCAGAAGTCCTTTACATTAAAATTTAGAGGACATTTTGTTGTTTATGTGAATACCTTAACAGAAACAATGGGAAGAAAATCATGACAAAATAAATAAGGACGAACCATAACTTTGATAGCTCTTCTGTCCAGTGCAAAATATGTTAGAACACATTATATTATAAGAACTGTGTTCAAAATACTGATATCACCATAGGTCTAACTGCAATACTTTTAATAAAGAAGATCTTAGACTAAACAATACAAATGTGTGATTGGGACAGTAGTTAGAGTAGTTTATTGCTGTATCTAAGGATTTCCACTGCTTATAAAATATTCTCTTAGAGCATGTTTAATAAATAATATCTAAATCACATTTTTAAAAATTCTATGAACTTTCCAGTGCCAAGTACCATATTTCCATTACAATAAATGCAGCAATATCAAAAATAAATTTTTATTTAAAATATGTTATATTAAATAACAATAAGGGAACATTCACAGAAGAGCAAAATGTGGTCTATAATTTCTAAAAGACAGAATTGCAAAAAGAGAGTTTACAATGTTATCAAAAAATGAATCAAATACAATATTATCAAAAAAGAAAAAAATGGGTGTGTGCATGACACACGTGTTTGGATATTCAATATTGAAATAAGTTATAAAAAACTTTGGAATGTGCAAATACACAAATATTATTATGATCTTAATGTATAGACCAATGGAAAGCATTTTAGTTAGATTGGCATTTAATTTGAAAAAAGCTATTTCAAATGAAATTTTAAAATTCATAATTATTTAATAGATACTTTATTATATTCCAAAATGATAGAGCAGTAAATTTAAAGAACATGGAATAGTAGATTGATAACTTTTTTATTACAAAAGTGTGAATTAATTTTTAAAAATAAAAAATAATTTTTAAAATGAAAGGTAACCACAATCAATTATTTGAAAGAGGAATTGTTTTTATGTAAAATTAATTGACTGCATGGAACTCAGAATAAAAAGAAATACCAATGTAAGTGTACATTTATTTAGTGATCTGTACCTTTCAAATTTTATATCTACTATCATACCCCCCTTACATGAAATATTTATATAAACAAATGTGTTTTTAGATTAGTAACAAAATTATTTTCTTGAGGGCAGTATATATAATTTGTGGACAGGAAACATAAATTGCTAAAACAAAGTCCATTTTAGTAAAGTTACAAGTATATAAATATTGTAACTGTTAGATATTCCTGTTAATTTGCATTTTTTCAAATTATAGCCTGTTCCCTTATGTTTTTTATAAAAGACTGGAAAATGTCCTAACAGCACCAATTTTTCTAGCATGACTTGTTTAAAGATCTAAGACAGGAAATCATAGCATTCCCATAATCTACTAGATGCATTACGAATTCTTATACAGTAAAAATTCCTGTTTCCTAGTTCATTAATTCTATCATCTGTGTTATACAGATCTGTGGGTCTGTTTTAATTTGCTGTTTGTATTATTTTTTGGTTATAGATCACATCCTCCTGCTTTTTGCCTTTACAATAGGGTTTGATTAGATACTGGACACAAATTATACGTATTGTACAATCTCTGTAGATGTAATGCTACAAGACACAACACATACTTAACCATAATGTTTAGGGTGTGCCTAGCTCTGTAAGTTGAGGAATTAATTGAAAAATAAGAGAAATAAATATGTTGGGTAATAAAAGTATTTGATGACTTAATTTTGTTAGTGGTTATCTGGGCATATAAATTTGTCAAAAATTTAAAAGATGTAGACATTCAAGCCACAGGCATTTTACTATATGTAAAATACATATAAATGGAGTTTAGAAAAAATACACACACACACATAAACATACAATTGCATACTTTTGACCTTAGGTCATCTTATTTTAGAAGGCAGAGTATTATGTCAGAAGAGCCCAGGCCTTGAAGTCATATGTAACTGGGTTCATATCAATCCTTACATTTGTAGAAGTTAATCACTATCTTCAAGTCTCTGTTACCTCATCTAAAATGTTGAGAATGATGACTACATCTCAGACTGATTGTGAATAATAATTTTATGTAGTACATATATCACATAAGATATACTCTGAAGTATCATCCCCCTTCTCTCTTTGTGATATACATTCTGATTCTCAGGTGTGATTTAAGTGATAGCAACCATGTATTGATAAGAATGTGAATTACCAGTCAAAATGATGCATTTCGCATTTCTCCATAAATGTAGCATTATATTTAAGTTATGTTTTAATTAGTAAACTTAATATTTATATATTTCAAAACTAGAGTTTTTTTAAAAAAAAAAATTCTCAATCTTAGTATGTGTTTGATATTGACCTTTCCTGTAGGAGTAACTGTGGTTCTAATTTTGGGGGTTCAGGATGTTAGTTTACAACTGAGACTTTATTGGCTAATGCTAAACTGCCTTCCAGTTATGCATTCATAGTTATAAACAAGTTCTTAGTTAATGTCTTCAATATTATATCTCAGAGTGGTTTCCAAAGAATTCTACTGTTCAAAACAAAATCGACGCAGAAAATATAGGCAAACAGTCAAAAACACATGGAGAGTGTGTGCTGGAAGCTCACAATGAAGTACTCATTGAAATCTGCAATTGCTGCAGTCTTTAACATTCAAACAAAGTTTAAGAAGTTATTTAAGTATTCCGTATAAATTGCATATATTTAGATTTTCATTTTCTTAGGCTATCCCATTTTCCAATAAAAATCATCACTGTGACCCATCTTGCATCATTAACTGACATCTAAAATTCATCTGCTGGTGCTATAATAAATAGCCTAGGGAAAGGCTATATGGGAATGCATAGCACATTAAGTAAGCATCTGAACACAGAGAACGAATAATTTTATTTTATACTTTCCTAGACAGCAAATTGTTTAAAAGAAATAAACAAGTTTAAAGGGAGTTAATGAAAACTGTTATCTACAAAAGAAATGTACTATAAAATATATATCAACAATTTTATTATGCAACATCTTTTTATCTCTATCTATGATTCCCTAAATTATTTCTCAGCAGACTCTCTCCAAAGATGTAAATAAAATAACTAAAAATCCCTAGTAAAATCAGCACATTTATTTTCTTATTAAACTCTCATAAATATGCAAAGGCATATGGCAAGTAAAGATTCATTTTTTCATTCATAATTGTATTAAGACTAGCAAAGAGCCAGTGGGCTAACTTAATACTAAATACTGACTTAATACTTAAAAAAAAGCCAAATTAAATAAACTATTAAAGGTAAATGATTAGACCTGGTGTTTTTAAAAAGCATTTGTGAAAAAATACATCTCCAAGTTTATGTATATAGAAGTGTTTAAAATGCTTTATCATCATGTATAGACTATAAGAACATAAGTATAGGACATAAACAAAAGACAATGCTTAATCATGTTCTACAATATGTAAACATTCAAATATGAAAATCTAGAAATCTTATGCATTATCACCATTCTTGTATCTGTGTGTGTGTGTTCCTTTATCAGTCAGTTTTCAAGTACTTGTCATATTCCATGTCAATTTGTCTGACATCTTGTAAAAATATGCTGAGAAAACACTGAAAAGAGTTTCAAAATGGATTGTTTACTTTCACTTAACATAATAAAGTAAGTTCATGTAACTTAATTATGAATGAATTTGATAGTCACTATTTTGACATTGTGAATAAAATAACACTAATGAGAAAGAAACCATATGCTTAAAATGCTTATTGGTTCATGTGATAGAAACTTTGAAAGAAAAATATGAAACAAGATCCAAAGGAGTAATAAGCACTCATTTAAGAAAGTGCTATATCAGTGGCTTACCCATACTAATATCTTTGAGAATAAATACATACTCAACAACTTACTAAAATATTTGTTCATTTTAGAAAATTTGAACAATTTCACATGTACTTACAAAACCAGCCAATATTTATTTATTTAATACTCATACATTTATTACTTATAACAGGAAGAAGGCTTTCAAAATGAAGGTAGCAAGGTGACTAAGCATTTCAGAAGTGCACAGGGCAGGCCATACAAGAGGGAATATGAGGAGCAGTATAGAACCACACAAGTGCAGAGGGACACCGCTGCCACAGTGGAGGCTCACTCTCTGTCTCTATGGAGAGCCTAAGCCCCCTTTTAAAGACTTCCAACTGATCTAGTCAGGTCAGCCAAAGATAATCTCTCCCAAACAATTAATTCAAATACTCCCAGGATAATCTCCTAACGTAAAGTAAACTAATTAGAGAATGGAATTTCGTCAAAGTTCCTTTCCATGAGAAGTATAATGTAACCTAATCATGGAAGTAAAATCTATCATGTCCTACACAGTTGAGTGAAGTATAAAGTGCATGTTCACAGGTCTTAGGAAGCTGGGGTGTCATTTTAGAATTTTGTTACAGAAGAATGCAAAGATGGTTAAATTGTAGAAAACCAATCAATGTAATTAACTCTATTATTGACCCAAAATATAAAAAATTATCAAATGTGTTTCATTATTCTTAAGCATTTAATATATTTTGTAATAAATAGAAACTTTCCTAATTTGATAGATAATGCCAATTGTCACCTGAAATATAAAAAGTGCTTGTGGTCATGTATGATAGAGAAACCATTCTAGACAGTGCCTGGAAGAACTTAGTCAACGTAAGTAGAAGGAAAATTTCTAAGTCTGAAAGCTCACTCTTGTGTGCATGTTTCAGGTAAATTCTCAAACAAATCCATAATACAATATAAACAATGATGTTCATTCTTTCTGTTTATTTGTTTGTTTTTGTTTGGTTTGGTTTTTCTGGAGGTAGCAAGGAGTGAAGGCTGTGTATTTATTCATCACAGGGGAAATAGGTAAGTAAAATTATATATGAATGTAACAGAAGTAATAGAACAATGCTAAGACATACCTTAAAAATTATCAGTGATAAAAGGAAGAAAATAATATAGCAGAGTATAACTTATACAATTAAAAATTCATTTATTCAAAGAATACTGCATATTTTATGAGAATTCATACAGATCAGAATAAACAATACATATTAACTATATTTGACAAGAAGAAAGAAATTATGAAATACTATATTAAAAACTAAGAAAATCTGAAGAAGGTATGAACATTTGTTAAAAGTAATGCATACATATTTGTTCATTAATTATTACAAATGTATCATACTCATACAAAATATTAATAATAAGGAAAACTACATGTGGAGTATATAAAAACTCTTTGTACTCTTTTTGCAACTTTTCTATGTATCTATTTCCCTTTAATTATTAAAAAGTAAAAAACAAACCTCATGACTTCATTTACAACTATTTCTGAAACTAACTCAGGCAATCTTAATAGAAGGCATACTTCATCATAGTAACATAACAGTAACATTAATATTGAACTACTTTATTTGGTGCTATATGGGATCTTTATTTTGAGTCAATATCTACTTATTTGATACCTTTATATTTATTTCCTTAAGAGAGAGAGAGAGATATATATATTTATGCATTTTAATCCCATTTTAGAAAATCAGAAAATGAGATCCAAATGATTAAATGATTCATAAAAGATAAATAAAGTCTCCTAAGTGAAATGCTGTGACTAGGTGACAGGTGAGCCAAGTTGTTGATTAACTTTGGGCAGTGGGACATCTGGGCTGAATCTGGAGCATCAATAATCAGCAGACCACCACAAAGTGTGACCTACCATTATTTTTATTTATTATGTGTTCCATGATAACGAAAAGAATAATAAGAATTTCACTACATCATCCTACCTGCATGTTCATATAAAACATTAAGAACAAACAAAAAACAAGCAAAACTGTTACTTGAGTCCAGTGTTTATATAAAGGACACCTATAATATGACTGTTGTACACTGCTTGCAAAAATAACTGTTGACATAAATAGAAGCACATTTTTAAATGGCTTATGATTGCTATCCTTGGTACCTGCATGGTATCGAAATTATCTGTCTATGCTTCAGTAATTCTCTATTTTTGAAGCAAGTAATGAGTTTTATTTTATAAGTTGAATGCTGGTTACCAAGGCTCCCTTGCAGCTATGGTAATGAAATGAGGCTTGGATAATCAGATGCAGCTGATGGAGAAACAAAAGCCAATGGTTCAGAGACATAAAAACCACATATATTTTCTAGAATAACTTTGTATATTTGCATTGTCTAGTGCCCTGTGTCAGGGGTCTGTGGGGTAAAATGCAGCTTGTCACCAGAGATGAAGGTGGTCCTAGTTTTATTAACAAATGTTGTTGCAAGATACAAAGTAAGGATTTTCACTGTTAGTCTCATTTTTTCACTGGACTTTGGGTTGTTAAAGGAATGGAGGTAACAAACATGATTGGACATAAGAGAAGATATAATACAACCAAAGTTTCTCTATTAGAATGGAGAAGTTATGTAGTTAGTGGGGTATTGGTCCCTGCGCTTCTGATTGCATAATGGTTTCTGCCTTCTTCATGTGACCTTTGAAGCCTAATAAGGGTCACAGCAAGTAGAAGTCTCACATGCAATCTTTACTGTATCATCAGTATTCTTCTATTATGAGAAATCTTTTTTCTTTTATATGTATCTGAATGAATTTTCTAATGATGAAAGCATGTTTTAATAATAAAATCTTTCAAGCCAGTGATGATTCAAATACTTAATATTTGATCTTGTCAGCTTGCCAGAATGTTTTAAAAAATGAAAAGCACATTTCAGATCACTATAGAAGAAGTTTTAGGTTGATGGCATGATATTTTATCTTCAAATTGAGGAAATACCCAAGAGTAAGCAATTTTCAAAATGTATAGCCCAACAAAGATAGGAACATATGAAAGAATTGTTACACTGAACTATGATGAATAGTTTCTAGCTATTCTGATCAATGGCCTGTTCAGAAAGATGTGCATCTGGGAGCATTGAGTTTAAAATTAAATTTGAGGAATTCCTAAGTTCTAATTCCATATCTTCAAACAGTAAGACTGTAATTTACACAAGCTTTGATAGATTTTTTTAAGTAGCATTTAAGATGAGCAGTGTCAATTTCACAGGAGAATAATAGTGAATTTACTGAGGGTTCATTACTTCATAGAGGCAACTGAAAAAGGAAAAAAAAAGTCATCTACTTGTTTGGCATTCCATAAATACAGTATTTTTTAAATTGACTTATTTTGTCCACTTATAAGTGCTTCTTATATATAAGCACTATTTTCATATCACAGTATATGCTTGCCAAAATAGCTAAAAATTTGGCATCATTCATTAATTTTTTACAGTTCACTAACTGGGTTTGATATTATTTGAATTTAACATTTTTCAAAAAATACATTCATATAATCTTAGTTCTATTTATTTTTTACATGTGTCAATATCTGCAAACAAAAATTAAAAGTCAAGACATA
>NW_012103787.1:1654668-1659087 GCF_000951045.1 Mandrillus leucophaeus
AAGTGATTAAGCAAGTAGCGAAACATGGATTCCAAGGCAGTGTTAACATTAAACTTGGTGACCAGTCATCTAAAGTAACTCCCTGAAAGAGCATGTTGGAACACATAGCTGAAAGATATGTATGTTATCTATGTCTACACAAAGCAGAGCAGAGGGAAGTTTAAGAATCCCTGATAGACCAGAAAACAGAAAAACACAAATTATTGAATCAGTACTAGTTTTGTCCATTCCAATAACATCAGAAAGTCGAGTTTGCAATGGGGACAAATGAAGCTGAAGCAGTCTAGCTCCTGTAATCACTTGAATTGAGCTGTTGAAACTCTGTTTCAGCACAGGAATCCAGAGTAAAGAGAAAGTGGTGGGCAGAAAAATAATTGAGCATGACAGGAAGCATGGAAATGAAGGGAAGAGAAAGACAAGAAAAAAAAGTGGAGGAGGATAATAAAGCCAGGGAATTTGAAAAGCCAAGTTACTAAATATATTTCAGAACAATATGTTTTTTAATGACAGAAGAGAGTACACTATAAAACTAGAAAGGCTATTTTGAAAATTCTTCATTCTGAACACTCAAGAATGTTATTTTTGCATGAAAGAATGAACAGCAACAGTACTGTGGTCAAAGTCCATAAAATGTGTTTATAACAAAAATAGAGAATAGAATTGCTTTCCTACAGAATATGAAAGTGTGCTGGAAAAAGATCTCACAGAACAGATTTAAAAATGTTAACTTTATTATAAATGAGTAAACATGTTAATAAAATGACAAAAGGTATGAAAGAACAGAAGAAATACAATGAGAAAAAAACTAAGAATAAGATAATAGAATTCAGGATAGAATTCTATCAAATGCCCATATTTAGAAAAAGTCATCAACAAAGTTTAATTTATTATTTATGCCTGAGATATATTTTATAATTATATATGTCTCATATATGATGTCTTCATACATAGTCTCCATGCTGGCTCATTGACTACTGAGGTGAGTATTGCTGCCAACGACTGTTGAAATTTTATGGACTAGATTGATAATTATTTTTCCTCATTATAAGCAATTGTGATTTTAACTATCTTCTTTATGTTGCTTCTCAGTGTCATTAGATACAAATGAAGAACAGAATGTGAGCATATTAGTTTCTGTACAATCTAAATGATAAATCATCAGCATACTATTTTACCAGAGATTTCTAGCTACCCTTCTCATCAACTATACTGAAGTCGTCATGAGCCAGGTCTATGTAATACTGTAAAGAGTATTGGTTAGTTGCAACAAATCACATGTGTCCACCTTTAGAGACCAAATATAAAGGATGTTTTGACTGAAATATTGTTTAAAACTTAATATTTAAATCTTAAATTTTGTGTTTTATTTTTATAGCATGAACATATAACAGTAATTTTTATAGGTACAAGTCCAAAACATATGTAGGATTTTATAGATCTTTGTAATAATTTCTGTGCTGTGGTGTAACAAAAATATAGGTATACATCCTTTGATTGTTCTTTGCTTTAGTGTACTTTGCAAATATTGTACTTTTAAAAATTGAATGTTTGTAGCAACCTTAAGTCAAGCAAGTCTATGAGTGTCATTTTTTCAACTGCAAGCACATACTTCATGTCTCTATCACATTTTGGTAAGTCTCATAATATTTTAAACTTTTCATTATTATTATGTCTGTTATTGTGAACTATGGTAAGTGATCTCGATGTTACTATTGTAATTGTTTTCTTTTTGTTTGCTTGTTTGAGACAGGATCTTGCTCTTGTCACTCACAGTTGGAGTGCAGTGGCACAATCATAGCTCATTGCAACATTGAACTCCTGGACTTCAATGACACGTCTGTATCAGCCTCCCAAGTAGCCATGAATACAAGTATGCACCACCACACCCAGCTAATTAATTAATTATTATCTTTTTTTTTTTTCCGGTAGAAGCTGTGTCTTGTTATGTCACCAAGGCTAGTCTCCTACTCCTGGTCTCAAGTGATCCTCCCACCTTGGCCTCCCAATTCACTGGAATTACAGGCATGAGACACTGTACTCAGCCTGTAATTGTTTTAGGACTATACAAATCATGCCCATATAAGATGGTGAGCATAATCAATAAATGTTGTGTGTGTTCTGACTGCTCCTCTGACTAGCCATTCCCTCTTCTGTCTCCCTATCTTTGGATATCTCTATTTTCTGATATACCACAATATTAAAATTAGGCCAATTAATAACCTTACAAATGGCCTCTAAGTGCTCAAGTGCAAGAAAGAGTTGCATGTCTCTTACTTTAAATTAAAAGCTAGAAATGATTAAGCTTGATGAAGAAGACACGGTAAAAACCAAGATAGGCTAAAAGCAAGACCTCTTGCACCAAACAGGTAGCAAAGTTGTGAATACAAAGAAAAAGCTCTTGAAGAAAATAAAAAGTGCTACTCCAGTGAGTACACAAGAATCATTAAAAAGTGAAATAGCCATATTGCTGTTAGAAAGTTCTAGTGATCTGGATAGATCACACAAGCCACAACACTCCCTAAGCCAAAGCTTTACCCAGAGTAAAGTCCTAATTTTCTTCAATTCTACGAAAGCTGAAAGAGATGAGGAAACTGCAAAAGAAAAGTTTGATGCTAGCATATATGGGTTGATGAGATTTAATAAAAGAAGTCTTCTCTATAATATAAAAGTGCAAGGTAAAGCAGTAAGTGCTGATATAGAAACTGAAGCAAGTTATCCAGAACATCTAGTTAAGATAATTAACGAATGTGGCTACACTAAACAGATTTTTCAATGTATATCAAATAGCCTTCTATTGGACGAAGATGTCATCTAGGACTTTCATAGCTAGAGAGGAGAAGTCAATGGCTTCAAAGGACAGACTGATGCTCTCATTTAGAGCAAACACAGCTGGTGGGTTTAAGTTAAAGCCAATTATCATTTACCACTCTGAAAATCCTAGGCCTCTTAAAAATTATTCTAAACCTACTCCGCTTGTGCTTTAAAAATGGAACAACAAAGCCTGGATGACAGAACCATCTGTTTACTGTATGGTTTATTAAATATTTTTGGAACACTGTTGAGATATATTGCTCAGAAAAAAAAATTCTGTAAAAATATTATTGCTCATTGACAATGCACCTGGTCACTCAGGAGCTCTAACGGAGATGTACAACAATAATAATGTTGTTTTCATGCCTGCTGACACAATAACCATTCTGTAGCCCATGGATCTAGGAGCAGTTTTGACTTCCAAGTGTTATAATTTAAGAAACACATTTTGTAAAGCTATAACTGCTATTGGTAGTGATTCTTCTGATGGATCTAGAAAAAATAAATTGAAAATATTCTGGAAATAATTCACCATTCTAAATGTCATTAAGAACATCAGTGATTCATGGGAGGAGGCCAAAATATCAACATTAACAGGAGTTTGGAAGAAGTTGATTCCAGCTCTCATGGATGGATTTCAGAGGTTCAAGATTTCAGTGAAGGAAGTAACTACAGATGTGACAGCAGCAAGAGAACTGTAATTGGAAGTGGAACCTGAAGATATGACTGAATTGCTGCAATCTCATGTTAAAATTTGAAAAGACAAGTTGTTTCTTATGATGAGCAAAGACACTGATATTTTGAGCAAAGAAGTTGATTTCTCATGGTGAAGATACTGTAAACATTGTAGGAATGACAACACAGGATTTAGAATATTTCATAAATTTAGTTGATAAAGCAGCAGCAGAGTTTGAGAGAATTGAGTCTAGTTTTTAAATAAGTTCTAATTCAGTTCTGTGAGTAAAATGCTATCCAAATTCACTGAATGCTACAGAAAAATCTTTCATTAAGGGATCAATCCATGTAGCAAACACTATTGTTGTCTTAAGAAATGACCACAATCAGCACAACCTTCAATAATCACCACCCTGATCAGTCAGCAATCATAACACTGAGGCAAGACTCTCTACCAGCAAAAAGGTTATGCTTCACTGAAGGCTCAGATGATTGTCAGACTTCCCTTTTGTTTATCAATACAAAGTATTTTTAATTAAGGTATGTACATGACTTTTTAGACATAATGCTATTGGATACTCAATGGACTGCGTGACTTTTCTATGCACTGGGAAACCAACATATTTATGTGACTGACATAATTGCAATACTGATTTTATCATGGAGGACTGGAACTGAAAACACAGTATCTTCAAGGTATGACTGTACAGAAGAAAGATGAAGTATTCTCATAGCAGCCACTTAAATTGACACAATAGCTTCAAACTTCTGGTGTCAAACTTGAAGTTTGAAGTGCACTTGCTTCAAACTTCTAGATAACTGATTGTGGTTTAAGGAGTGATATTGATATTGAAATAATAATAATATTAAAATATTAGTAAGTCAGAATCATTGCATATTTATTGTAATTTGGGTAATTATTTAGGTTTAATT